>NW_027284157.1:0-213081 GCF_046629955.1 Centroberyx affinis | reverse complement strand
CGCCCACCATCACTGTTGGTGAGCTGTTAAAAATATTGTTGGTAGGTAAGCAGGTAATTAGTTGCCTGGGAATTCTCTGAAATGCCAGTCTTTCAAGTTTGGTTTCTGATGTACATGAACGTTGAATTGATCCAAAACAAAACTCTCTGATCTGCATGATCAAAAAGTTTGTCTCCGATTCAAGAAGAAACTTGAATGTCAGCAGAGCTTCACAGGCTGAAATGTGTTTGAAAGGGTTTACTCTCTGCTGCAAACATTTTGTAGCTATGCTGCTGAAGGAAAACATGTGGTGCTGAGTGTGTAAACAGTCTACTTTGATCAAGCCTGCTTGACAAATTTGTGATCGGGGAGCCCTGACAAATACTGTGGCTCAGAGTCTGTCTCACATTGAAACTTCACATGACTTTTCAGAAGGGGTCAATATATACAGCAGCAACTGAAATAAATTCACACTCGAGCTGTCAGACTGTTTGAAAGGCAACTTTATAGGTGCAGACAGAGAAAAATTAGGAGAGGGAAAAAAAGCAATTTTTAATTAATTTTAAATTACCATTCTCTTTGTGAACTTCAGGATAAATCCATCATGATTCTAAAGTTGTCGGCAATATGCTAAGCATTTCTGATGTGAGCAACAACACAAAGAGGAGTGTGTGTGTGGGACTGGAGCCCAGAGAGGCCAAGGCCAACATGCTTTCACCAGATATGGCAGCAGGCATCTGTAGTGCCGGGGGTTACACCCCTCCAGCTGTGCTACAAATATGTTGCCATCTAGCTAATGGAACTGAAGGGAAGAAATGTGGTCCAACTCGGGGGCAAACAAAGGTCTGAATGACTGAACAGAGTCCCAATCACCTGATTACTTTGATTTCCCCCTGCCCCCCCGTATATATTTGCACTTGACAGAAAATCTCCCAGACAGCATTTATGAGGGACACATACAAACCATTTATTATTTCCATCACTGAGCAATCAGTTTGGTCAGCAACGCTGTGAGGGGAAAGCTGGGTTTCTAGGCAACAAGCTATCTATTTTCTCCCAGCACTCAAGCACACATCTGACTGGTTCATTTTTCATACTGGAAAACATTATTTTTTTGTTTGCCCATCATGATAAACAGAGGAGGAGAATCTCAGGAGAGACCAGAACCAATGAGACCAGAATCTCTTTCTGGTCTCATTGATCAAGGTGAGAAATCCAAATAAATAAAAAATCTGATCAAGTTGGGCTGTTTGCTGATCTACAGCAGGGATCAGCTGACAGCAACCTTTCCATCCTATCCTGGCAGGTTAGAAGGAACTCCTGCTCTAAAAAGTATAGATCCAGGAAGAGCAGACATGGCAGGAAGCCGGTGAAACACGGCGGCTCGCTGCCCTACAGCTCCCAGGACTGAGCACAGTGCTAATCGGACCTCAGAGAATATGGCCTTGACTGACTGCTGGCCTTTAGATGGTGGCCACAGGAGGGGGAGAATGAGAAGCTGTGGGGTCCTGAGGGAGGAAAGATAATAGGTGGGTTAAGACGGCAGAGAGAGTCCTTGTATGTGTCCATTATGTCTGTACAGTGCAGAGAACCTCGCTCTGTGAGGAAGCACTGTGCCTCCTGCTGGGGCTGACTCAGCTTGTAGTGTGGGATAATTAATCCATGGAGGGATAAACAAGGGCGCCGGGGTCCTTAGCCTGCTGGGAGGAGAAGCTCCGCATGCTGTCGGGGTGGTGGCTCGAGTACTGCCTGCTCAAAAGCGAATAAAACCGTCAAAGGCAGGGAGCAGACGAGGACAGGTACCGCGGGCCCTGCCGCCCACGCAAGAACATGAGGGGAATTGATGGGACGTGGTGGACATAACGTCTTGATGATAGATCTCCTTTAAAGCAGAGCCCAGAGTAAATAATGTCCATCTGCTGGGCTGCCCATAGCTTGGCTGGCTGCTCTGGAAACTCCCCTGTCTGCACTTCCACTCTGGTTCAGACGTGAGCCAGCCATTCAATGAGCTTCATTGTGAAACCACTCAGGCAGCCGGCCCTCTAAAAACACTCAATCTGAACCGCTAACAAGACCTGAAATATGCACATCGGTATGGGGGATAATATAAGGCTGTATTTCTTTATCATAAACATTAGCAGAGAACCTCCAACGCTCAGAATATCATTTTAATAAAGACCTCTGTAAGACGAGCAAACAGGTTTTGAACGTTTTTCGAATATGCATTATTATCTCTGGTTGAGAAGTCGACATTTTCTAGGTAGAAAGAATGAGAAAATATCATCACAGCCAGTCAGAATTGGGTGTGCAGCACAATCACATTTTAGGCATTTAGTTGATGCTGTTACTCAGAGCGACTTACAATGAATACAACAGCAGAATAAGCTTACATTCCTAGATCCCCAACGTGACAAGCAGTGCTTGAAGTGGATTACAAAAGGTGCAGGTGCTCTACAAATCAGCCTTTCAGTGTGTGCGTGAGCAAACCTTTGGGTATTAAGCTTATTACTACTTATTACTTTTCCTGTAATAAAAAGGACATGGATTTCAAATAGCAATTGTTAACTAAAGCAAACTAACAAGGTTTCATAAGATTTCAGCATTTGAAACGTCATCTCCTGTAACTGTGAACGGTTTTGGACAGCTTGGTTTTGCTTTAAGATTCAATAGGAGTTTTTGGGTGTGAAGTGATCCCATCAAGAGGACACTGAGTCATTGCTGTGTTCATCACAGCGGAATGAAGTAATGTAAATGAAAAACATTCATGGCCCAACAGCTCAGTGAGGGGGTTACAATAGGGAAAATAAAGTTGCCAAGTTAGTAATCTGTTTTAAATGCCTGGAAGAATAAATGGAGTTTTAAAGAAGCTAAGAAGAGATATGACAATAATCTGTGTATTCATTATCATTTTATCATATTCTTCTTGTTTCCTTTGTTTATCTATTTTTTTCCCTTCTATACCCTATATTTTCTTTGGCAACACAGATGTATTTTTATAGCGGGGGGGTGCTGAGCAAGAGGCTCAAGGGAGTACAAGCAGTATAACGACAAGCGACGGTACGCAATTAAAAGACTCGTATGGCATGGAGTGCCGCTCTGCTTACAACCGAGCAACAATAAGGAGTGCAAGGCGCAGGTCATGGTGCTCTGACAATAGATGTTACTGAATATTCATGTGACCCTGGAATGATTATGTAAGCTATAGAGACATACTGGGAAAAGGAATAGAGAAATAAGAGCCAAGGACAGAACAGTTTTTCATTGTTGAAATCATTCCTTAACCAACATACTGTATTTGCAAAGACGCTATTTTTGTCAATAACGACCGGCATTCTTGGTCAAGTTAGTAAATAGGCCCAGCATCAGTGTAACTAAATAACGTCAGAGCGGCCGGATACGTCGGTCACTAGTGATTGGTTTGGGAAAATCAATAACCCCCCCCCCAGACAGAAAACGGCTAACATGGAAGCAATGCAGGGTGCGAACTACAGGGGAGCCAGGGAGAGCTTGGTTCCCCTTAATAAGACATGAGCTCCCCTGAAAACATGATTTGTGAAATTTTGGGGGGTCTCTAAAATATTGACAATATGCTATTTTTGCCATGCATTTCTATTTTTCTGTATCCTCATCATCATGGATCATGCATAAAATTACACTATTATTGATGTATGATTCATGCATGAGGGTGATTCATCACTAATTCACTTTAATAAAGATACCAGCATGCATGCTATTCTTGCCATCACCATCGAAGCGTGGCGGCGCAATATCAAACTTCACTCACTTTAACTCAAAGATCAGAAAAAAAAAACCTTTCTTAGTCCCACTCAGTCTGCGTGCCAAATCGCTCATGATGTGTGTGTTGTTATAGGCTGGCTTGTTGATACGTGACGCATTTGATGTCTTAATTGTACTGAGAAATTATTGTGCTCATCTGTATGTGATGGGTAACTTTCTCGCCGTTGTTGATGAGGACTCGATCCCTTGTAGGCAGCCTGGCGTGCTTTGTTTTTGATTTAATGCTCATACATTTGTGTGTTTATAGGCTTCTGTGATTATGAAAACCTTTCAGAACGCACTGGATGAATTCAAAAATGAGTGGTTGTCAAGCTAAAAGCGAGGCTGCTTTTGTTGATTACTGAAAAGGTGACATTGGGGAGATATCCACAGTTTTCACCTGACAGTGACGACTGCAAAGAGTGAAGATATCAGCCTACCTGTGTCTCCCCACACTGGCAGGTACTCGTCCTGCTGGATGTCCAGCATGATCTCCAGGCCGTTTCCCGTCCCTCCCTTCATGGTGGTGCGGAGCGTCTTCCCCTCCTCCGCAGCATTGAACATGTAGCACTTCCCATACCTGGTGAATACCTGAGGAGGAAGAGAGAGAGAGAGAGAGAGAGAGAGAGAGAGAGAGAGAGAGAGAGAGAGACAGAGAGAGAGAGAGAGAGAGAAGTAATGACTCATTAACACTGGCTCACAGACACACAAATACACAGTGTAAAAGAGAAGTTAGATACAGTAGATACACTTGCTAATTGCACATTGATGGAGCTAATCCACTACCAGGGGACAGTTGTTTTTTTTTAGCCCAGAGCATAAATTTAGAAATCGTCAGCCTGAACTTGTATGATAATGACTCTAAAGTCCTGTGGTCAAAATAGGAACTAACCAACACGAGGTGTTCCACATTTTGAGGTGTCATGAGTTTCATATTGTCCCTTGATAACCAATCAAAACAGCACACCACCAGCAAAACATTACCCTACAATTACAAAGATAGAGGCATCATTGTGTTTTTTATTTTCTTTTGTTTAACTCGTTTAGACTTCTAAAGTGTTGCACTGTGGGCAATTGAGGGGACAAATCCTATTATTTCAGAGTAATGGTCCATGAGTGTGCACCCTCCCTTCCTGCACACCGCACACACACATACACACACACAGACACACACACACACACACACACACACAGCCATGATAGGTACAGGCGTTACTGTGTAAGTGTGTGTGAGTGTGGCAGTGTGAAGGACAGGTCTGGTAATAAACACAACCTGCCAGAGAAGCACTCTCCTTCATCCTTGAATCCTGTCTGTCTCTGTCTGCAGCAGCCCCCAGCCTGTATAGCTCTTATTAGGTAAAGGCAAGCAATTTTAGAGCCTGAAGAAACGAACAAGCAAGCGGAAAACCAGAGGCAATTTCCCATGTAATCACTTAAAAGCTGTGCGCAAACTACCATTACGAGCATAGAATTGTAGGGGGCCTCATGTAAGAAACTTTCCATTCCTTCCATGCTGTGTGTACTTAATACAGTGGCACACGCCTTTTAGAGGACTGTGAGTAAACTGTGAGGAGAGTGATTTCCTCTTCCACGAATGCCTCTAAGCTATCCCTCTCCATAGCCACCACCTCGCCAACAGCCACCAAAATGGCTTTGAGACAGCAGCTTATTTTGGGAGAAGTGCATGTGTGTGTGTGTGTACAACACATGCAAACATGTAAATGAGATTGCAGTTATGAGGTCCCCACTCATGAATAATAATCACCATAACAACCATCTCCTTCAGTGCCACAGTGACTGATTGAGTGGGAGTGACTGATGGAATACTGTTTGATTATTAAGCCCAAGAGTAGCAATGCTTTCCGGACCTCGTGATCGGGGGCTATCAGCAAAATTAAAATCTAAACATCAATATGTTGCTCTCATATGAGTTATGGGCGTCCCGGTAATTTACACAGGCAGCTATCGGAGAAGAAATTGGTGTCTCTGCCTCTTCTATGATGGATTGTGCGATTGTTGAACGTCGGCGCAAAATGTTGAGTCGAGAAATAAGCTCTTTCTCTTCAATTCTGAGGGACTGACACCAAAACCTGCCGTTTACTCATGATGTTTTAGATGGATGAAACTTTTTCTCCTATTAAACTCTATTAAACCACGTAGTCAACGTTTGGCCACTTATCCACAGGAACAAGAAAAATAAACCGACAAACAACAAAATGGGCCCAGAAACGTCACAATTACGTTGTTTTTGTTAACAGTGTTAAAGTAAAGCACGCTTGTGACTTGGCCCTCCTTTATTGACACTGGCCATCTCCCCTGGGTGTTATATTGACATGATTGATCGCCAAGCCAATGCTGTACTGTCTCAGAGAGCGTATGGATAGGAAGAATATGAAGTACCACATTAGGGGTTCATTCTCCTCTGTAATGCAGCTGCTCCCAACAGATATGAATCTACACAAAATAAATGACACACAAGGAATTGCCAGAGCACAGTGAACAGGACAGAAGATAAATATTCACAGAGTTATCACTCCTGGTTTGCAGGTACGAGATGTGGCTGTTTTTTTGTAGAGGGTGACAAACACACAGACGACAGAGAAGCACCGGAGACGTCCGTTGTTGGATGGCAACCACCACCACGTGGTGGTTGCCATCCAAAATCCACCAGTCATTTCTCAGTGTCATTGGGTGTCTGCTGAAGCCCGACGCGCTAAGCACAACCTTATTGCGCAGAACTCAGTTTCATTAGCAGCTACAGTATGTTGACATGGTGTTAAGCTGCTCCGCATTACCTTGATTTCACCTGAATGAAGCATTTCCTAATGATGCCTCAGATGAGCTTCATTTAAGCAGCTGTCCAAAAAACCCTCCAGAGATTGAAGTGTTCCATTTAACCCTCAGTGGTTAATTGGGCAGATAGCATTAAACTTAATTACCCGACAGTCATTTGGTATTCCATCGCATAGCTGTGTATCCGTATGTGCAGGCGTGTGTGAAGAAGACGAAGATCGGACGGAAAATTCCTCTGCTGACTGCCGTTTTGTCACTTTCTGTGCAATTGGTTCCTGAGTCTGTCTGCTGTCAACATCTCTCTCTCTCTCTCTCTCTCTCTCTCTCTCACTACCTGCTACCTTTCTTATATAGGGGAGAATTGCTCTCTGGGGGAGGTTGCTACAACCGCTTTCCCTCCTTTTTTAAGGACTGATGATGTTTGACAGACAGAACCAGGACCAGGTCAACACCCCATTAGATTTAAGCCAGACAGAGATGCTCCTTTTCAGCCACTGGATGACAAAGATGCTAACAAAATCCTGACAATAGGGTTCTGTTATTTTGCAAATGCTCCCCTCTGACCCTGTCTCCCCTCTCCTTTTACAAGCTCTCTCCCTCTCTTTCTCACGTCTGTCCTGATCTGCTGCCTCAGGTAGAGCTGTCACAGGGAAGAAGGTAATGAGTTCTCAAACCTTTCCAGAAATGTAAGATACCGCTGGAAACACTTCTCCGCCTGAAAAATGTGTAACGGTAAAGAGATACTTATCAATGCTCATTTACCAAGAGGATTGCTTCTGAGAAACAGCAAGTAGATAATATTGACTATCGCTGCCTGTGTTCTGAAGTTTGTCCCACCTTGTCGTCTGTCAATAAAGCGCGAAGTTGCTTGTGATAAGAGAAGCCATGCTCCATGATAACCTATGCTCAGGTGGGGCTGGATCAATGAAAGTGAGCCAATACAGATTTTCTACTATCATTTGTTATTATTGTTATTATGTCTCTCTATTGTGAAGTTGAAAAGAAAGAAAGTATAGATAACCTATTTTGAAAGAAAACAAGTTAAGAAAAGCCAACTTTTTTCTTTCATGATAGCACTGTCCACGCTGCTGTCTGCTGTTGTTGCTGTTTAATTCTGAACATTAAATGTCTGTTGATTGAGCCAGTGTGTGAAATGTCAGAGGAGTCAAACTCAGTTGCTGTCAATATCACATTAACTTACTCTATCCAGGCTAAAGGTCCGTGAGCGGACCTGCAAGGGAGAGCACGCTCGGCTCAGCTGCCAATTAAAATGCCTTTCGACCAACAAAACACGTCTCATTAGTATTCACAAGTGAGAGTGTGAATGTCTGGAAGCCCAGAGCTGCAAAACATGGCATGACCTAGCCTGTGCACAGCACAGTACCTCCCACAGAGTAGAAGTCAAAGATGACATGGCCATTAACGTATATTTCTGTCATGATGAAAGGTCAGTTGTTAGCGCCAGACACCCACAAATCAGATTCCAAAACATGCCTGCTCCTAATGCAGAGGTTAAGATCTGTATGGCCAGATGAATGGAGAAAAACTGTGCTCTTGAACTGGAAATATTTTAATAGCTGTATCTCTGAATATCTGACTGCCTCTGGAGTAGTCTCTAAGGTCCTTATGCTAGACTCTCACAGACCAATACCATTTAGAATTTATCTAGCATTTTCCCCCCACAATTCATCCTATTTTGTTATCGCTGCTTTGCGAATGGCTTGCTGTCGATCTCCTGCCAACAAACTGACAGATTATCTTCAGAATAAAGGGGTGCTATCTTTTCTTTATTTTGTGTTTCCATTCCCCTCGGCCCTCTGTTTATCTCCTTCTGTCCATGTGGCGTCTGTCCATTCAGTCCAAGCCATCAAAAGGCCCTGAAGTGCATACCATATTTATAAAGGCCCTAATTTTTTTTGATGGGGTCGCCATGGAGACTGTGGCAGACAGAAGTCCGAGCCAGGAAGTCAGTCCATGCTCACCTTCATCTTCCACCTTCAGCATTACTGACACAGCAAAGCCATATCTTCCAATTGAGAAGTATAGTGCTGCCACATCTCCCGTGTTAATCCCTGTTCAAACACTGTGCATCTTTTCCATTATTCCAATTGATTCATGTTGATAAGGCCGGGGCATTTCCTGCTCAAGAGAAAATAAATCTACAAACGGAAAGACACAATGATCAGCCTTTTGCACTCTCAAGGCAATCCTATGGCCCGCCAGTCCTGCTCTGTATTAGATGCAGCGTCCCGAACAGCTTGTTCAGGTACTGTACGCTGACTATGCCATCACTATCTGTCAGTTGGGGTATTCATGCGTCATGATGAAGCACCGACATTCCTATTCACAAAACTAAAGGACGAGGACTCATTTTTGCTGGATGACACTCCACTGTCACCCCTCTTGTATTTTTCCATTACCGAATAAGCAGGTAATAAGACACTTCCCTCGCTCTTCCCGTTTGCTTTGCTGGCAGGCCAGAGCAGAAAGTGGAAAGCGTCGAAGAGCAAATTGAAATGTTAAGCATAACAGTCAGCCAACCAGTTTTATTAGCACTCACTCAGGTGCTCCAAGTTTCAAGGTTATATCATGTTCGCATAAGCAGTCTATTGTGACGTGGCGTTGTTGTTCGACAAATCAATATCCATTATGGGAGAATTTAGCGAGCATTTCATGGTAAACCAAAGCAGCAACGCAGCTCGGGGGGGTTAGGAGAGAGAGAAAGAGAGAGGCCTTTGATCCTCGGGGCTTACGGAGAGGGGGAGAGAGGAATAAAGTTTATGAAAAAGGTCTTTGAGTTGCAAGATGTGCACTTTCTCCCCTGCCTTCTCGGCAGCGGTGGCAGCAGTTTAAGTGGTTGTACTGCCGTGAGGATAAATAATGCAGAGGGCTGCTGCGTTAGCGACACGCTGGCACTGAGTACGGGGAAGGAGGGGTTTAAACACACACACACACACACACACACACACACACACGGCTGCCTCTCTCGTCATGATGGCTTTATGCATGCCACTCCCCTACCTGCACACCAAGCTAGCTCCCTGTGCAACTTTAACACCCCCATACCCGATCATATTTCATGTCACATTAAACAAATGTTGCCTTTTATGTGACGTGTTGGGAATTTTATGGAACATATATATCATTGCACCCAAATGTAATTTACCATGCCAGTCAATAATATTTTATGTTACAAGACAGCGCATAAGTGAGGGAGGGTTGTGATAGGACACAAAGGATTGCAGTCGCTGCTGTCAGCATGATATTTATGCTCTTGGGGAGGAGGGAAAAAGGAGGGTGAAAGATGAAGGGGGGGAACATAGAAAGAAAGCGAGAGAGATAAAGAAAGAGAGGAGGGGAACGGAAAAACAGCGAGGAAATAATAGGGAAGGGCAAGACAAACGGAAAAGCAAGACTAACGCCTCTCTGGAGTGAGAAAGTGGATTAAATCCCTGTGGCTGAACTCTGACCATAGTTATTGTCTTGAGCGTGGATTGTGTGCTGAGGAATCCTGCGGCTTAATGGAGTTAACACCGAGGGGGTCATGGAGACTGAGTGGCTTTCACTTCTGCTGGGAGGACCTCATCGATTAACATGCTGCTTGTGGATGGGCTGTTGTTCTATTCAGCAAAGCCTCACATTCTGATTTCCTATTTGCTTCACTAGCACAGTACCCCATATCCAAGATTAACTCCCCATCCACATCTAACTGCTTTCATCCCTTGCCCTTTAAATATCCTCTATAATGAAAACAGCCTGAACTGGATATGAACCAAAGTTTTCCAGCTTTCAAGTGCGTGAGTCTGGAGGCTCATTGATTTTGGTTTAAAATCAGTGCAACTTTTCAATTTATTCTCTTGTGTTTCAAGAGAAACCTATTATAAGAGACTGGGTAGTGGAGAAGCTGGGAGGATCAGCCCACCACCTGACTGGAGTCGTGTGGTGCAATCCATCATCATATACAGAGGCTCCTGGTTGGCCAGTATGATAAGGCCAAACTATCAGCTCCAATGGTGCCTTAAAGCCAAAAGTCAAGTCAAGCTTGAAATTGTTCCCTCTAGTTTGTAGGTAAAAAAAAGAAAAACAACACGTCAGCCTCCTCCTTATTCAATAGTCTGGACGTTGAAAGTTTGGTCGATAAGCTCACCAGTCCATAGCTCCAACAGGAATATGTCTACATAGAAGATAGAAAAAAGGTGTATTTACTTTGCAGGAGCCTGTGCCCTGTGCCACAGCATTCCCCTACCTATTAGAGAGTGGACTCCTCAAGGTCCTCAAGTTCAGCCGACATGCCAGCAAGACATCAAATAAAAGAAAAAGTTACTTTGGGTCAAACATCCTGCACTCCCCGAATACTGATTGAATTGCTCTCCCTCCCTCCCTCCCTCCCTCCACCCTGTCTTCTCACAGGTGCAGAAAAATAAAAGTATTAAAATGACATGTTCTGTTCTCGCTCTCCGTCTCTCCCAGGTCCATGTCTGTCAGTCCTGTCAGTGTGCGGAAGGCGTCCAGATATAGCGACGGACTACAGCCGTCACCCGGGGCTCATCAATCACATCACACACACCCAGTCATTATTTTTAATAAGTCACCCCTCGCTGAGGCCGGTGGGGCTCCGCCTCACCTGTCACCACCTCCCCGTCTCTGCTGGGCCTGATGCAAGGCAGAGTAATGGGCCAGGGGTGGAGGACCTGTGGCAGCTCCTAATCACTGACAGGAAACCAGCTCATCTGACTGGATGACATGTCTTGTCTCCCTCTCAGCGGCCTGTGGAAAGGATGTTGGCTCTGTAGAGCTGTTGAGACCCGCTTCTTACACTGCCATGATTACTACCATTATTACCCACATCCTCGTCCCCAATAGGCCATCTCTGAGAGGCCGTTGACCTCCCACAGCTTCAGGAATGTCAAGAAGTATCATCCAAGAGATGCTTGTTGCTCTATTAACAGACTGCACTTATGGTTCTGTTGACTTTTATCTACACACCGGCTCTTATCTCTGCCAGATACCGTCGATATATCAAAGCCAAGAACATGGTGGAGCTTCCTCAAACACTGATATGATCAATACCAGCAGCAAAGACCCATTATCCCTTAATATCCAATGAGGCTTGCAGGGGAGTTTCCAAAGAAAGAGTAAGAGGTCGATGACAAAGAGCCCATTATCACAATGAATATTTAATGCAGCAGTAACTACAGCGCAGGGCTTAAAGCAAAAAAACATTCTGAGCCTGAAATGTTCCTGACTGATGTGGGGGGGGGTGGGGGGGGGGGGTAGTCAGCACACTACACTTATTTCTCTATTTCTCTATAAAACTAGTCCAACAACAAGAACAACGAAAACAATTGACACATTTCTGTGCTGAATGAATGAATATTCAACACACAGCATTATTAATCTATAAACCTAGTGCAATAAGGATAACTGTGGAGCCCCCCAGGGGTCACCTGGTACCAAAAAAAATGATGCGGAAATCAGTGGGCACAGTTTTCTTACAATTTACTCCTAAACCGTGCCCACGGATTAGTAAACCATGCGCACAGATTTGTAATATCTACGTTGATAACATCAAAAAGGGATTTTTAGGCCTATATACAGTGAGCCAGAGCCATTACACACAGCTTGGCATACATATAGTGAGCTGTAATAGCCATTAGGCACCTAGACCATATGAACCATAACCATTGATTAATCACATCAGTAGGTCTAATTTATGATCCGATGTGTGTTTTGGTGACAATATGAAACCCATTTACTCCTATAAATCATGATTGCAGAAAAAGCATGTTAATTAAATTTTATATGCAACTCTGTGGGCTGCTGTGGTGTCCCTGTTTGACATTATCAATATACATATTGCAAATCCGTGTGCACGGTCTACTAATCCGCAGGCATGGTTTTGGACTCTGTGCGCACTGATTACTAATTTGAGGGCACGGTTTACTAATCCATGCGCATGGTTTACTATTCCGTGCGCATGGAGCCATGCACGGTTTACCAAGCCCTGCTACAGCGGGTTCAGTCAGGGGGAGCTTGCATACACACTCTCAACCGAGAAACACACTTGTTCTGGACTATGTGGGTTGGTAAACAAACATGAATTCAATAACACACCGAGCTGAATGGTTGCCCACTGTTCACATTAATGATGAGGACAGATTGTGCTTCACATTGACTCGTTCAGGCCTGGCAGCACTACCTTATGCTTAATGGCATTATTGGTACTCACTCCATGCTCCGACCCAGCCGTTCTCACTCAGTATGCTGTATTGAGTGTCTGCAACCACACATCCAGACAATTGGACAGATAGGTACATCCCTACTGAGTTTAACTGGCTGCATCAAATACTCCTTTTAAAGGTTCAAATCCATGTTTCGAAGCAAGGCCCTGTGGCTCTTAGTATGTGAAAGTGACTGTGTGTGAAATGCCTCACAAAGAGCCAGATGAACAAATGCATGAAATCAACCAGCGCGAGTATTTTGACAAGATGAGAGAAGCCATTTTGAAATGGCACAGCTTGAAACGTGTCCTGCTGGTCTTTTAGCTACAGATTTCAGTCGTAGAAGCCTCAGCGATCCATGTTCAGGCGCAGTAAGTGCAGAATTGTAAATGTACCTCCCCCGCTTGCCACTAGCAAGCAGATTTCAGGTGAACTTGAGGAGCACTATCCTGACAAGTCAAGTCGGATTTTTATAACAGTGCAACAGGCTGCTCAGTTCCACAGCCGGCGCTGCCAGAATGGTGATAACAATGTGTAAATCCGAACTTGAATCATGTGTTGATTTATTTGCACGTTACCTGTGGAAATTCCTAAAAAAAAGTAACCCTAACCGCTCACAGAAATTTCCTCTCGTCCTTCTGTTCCATCTTAAGAACAGTGAACAGAGATACACACACACACCTGCACACACACACACACACACACACATTTGGAAAGAAAGTGTGAAAGAGACAGTTAAGCTTTTCTCTATGAAGCCCAGGTACACTCCCGATGAAATAAAATGATCTTATTTTGACATTACAAACTGGGTGGTGTATTTTATCGGAGGAAACAAAATAATAATGGTAGGCCATAAGAGGATAAGAATTCCTCAGTGAGCAAATAACTCACTAACAGGCTAACAAAAAATGCAGGCTACTAGCCCGCCTGGCGAGAGCCCAAAATCCATTAGTTTCCTCCCTGCGTAAGTGAGTCCCCCCTCATGAATTAGTGATTTTGGCTTAGTTTCAGCGTGAATGAGGGAGAGTAACCCTGGGATAATAACGCAAAGTAATATACTGACCTGACAGCAGCTAGCAGCCATCCTAGAACAGCATTTCATATCTGCTGTGCACTGAGGCCACTGGTCCATGAAATAACACAGACAGAAATTAAATAACCGCTGATCACAGAAATTGCTAATGACTTTGGAGCTACATTTTAAAAAGGCTCTGCGTGTGAGCGTGTGTGTGTGTGTGTATGACAAAGAGCGAGCATGAGAGAGCAGGAGAAAGACTTTGTTTATTGCCGACAATAATTTAGAGATATTTGATCTTCGGTTGAGTCAAGAGAGGAATGCGATGAATACGTATGAAACAGCGGCAGCAAAATAATCGATTGGACTGTCTGCAGGAAAGAAAGAAAGAAAGAATATCTACTTAATTTGAACAACTTTACTCTGGCAATTTTAATCAGAGCCTTTGTTCCTCAGCCTTAGTAAGAGAGGGGGAATAATCATGCAAGAGTGGGTGTGAGGAGGTTCACGTTTTTAACGCCTGCTATTATGTGGAACTATAATTACCACAACATTAGCAAAAATAATAATTAAGTGCATACAAACACTCTACTTGCAAGTTCGCAACTGTGCAGGGGGGAGTTTCCCCACGGTGACTTAATCAGCATGTGGATTGACATGTTGATAAAGTTGTCTCTCTCTTTTACATGCTCGCTCCCAGCCTTCAGAGCAGCAGAGAGACATGCTTAAAATAGGGCTCTCAAAATAGCTTGATTTTATTTCAACCACAACACAATGAAAATCCACTGAAGCACATGACTGTTCAGTTTGTTATAATTTCAGTAATAGTACCCAGTGTTACACAGTCTGACCTATCACACAGCTACAATCCTATTCTTCAGTTCTGTGGCACACTACCAGTCAAAAGACACATCTGATTGAATGCACTATGTTTTTCATTCTCTGAAAACCATTTTGATCTAAAGGCTTATCCTTGAAATTTCTTTCTTAGACAAATATAAATAGTGAAGTTGATGCCTATGTATGTATTTCTTTCCAAAGCCTTTGCCTTTCCATCAAGGCAAAGGGCGGCTACTTAAAAGAATCTAAAATATAAGATAGTTTTGATTTGTTTAACACTTTTTTGGTTCCATTTGTGTTATTTCATAGTTTTGATGTCTTTACTATTATTCTAAAATGTGGAAAACAGTAAAAATAAAGAAAATGTGGTGTGTCCAAACTTTTGACTGGTAGTGTATAAAGGCAGCAAAGTATTGTTCTGTTATTGGAAAGCTTAACATGGTTAATAGAAATAATTAGCATTAAATGAATACACATCTTAAGTTTGTTTCTGTGCGTTCACTCTGGTGTTGATTGCAACTTTGGGTTTCCATCATGATAAATACAAACACAAATTCGCCCTGGCAGCACGGCCCGACTCCTAACTGCACCCAGGAAACAAGTTCACCACACATACAGGGGATCCGCTCATTTTTCACAACACCATGGAAACAGCAGGCACATTCCTGCTCCTGACGCACAAGGCCTTATTCCAGAATCTCTCAATCTCTCATGTCTATCTCCCGAGGATGAAGCATTCAACTCACGACGGCTCATACTTCAGTTTGTAGCCACCCCCAGAAACAACATATTGGAGGAGGATAATGCTCCATTATGATGATACTTAAGGAGAGGATACTGTCTGTTGGATAAGCCCATTTATTTAATCACCTCTACAAATGCAAAATTCATCTGAACAAGTCATATCCTGCTTTCAAGGCACACCGTCAAAGAGAGCTGTTTGATATTCTTAAAGGAGATCAAAGGAGGAGGACACTTGCAGATTCTACATCTCCGTCTTTGAGGCTGGTGCTCTTACTAATCCCTGCACTCATAATAGTGGGGGATCTGTGTGTATGGAGCACACACCAGCCAATGTTGTCTAAGGCAGGGCAGTACAGAACGAGCATATAATCAGCACAATAGGGAAAGGAAATAACAATATGGCAATGCGTCACCTCTGCTGCACAGACAATATTACAGCAGCAGTAGGATGACAGGCGACACGGACAGCTAAAGTGTAATTGGGGAGCCATCTGCAGAAATGAGAATAGCTGATCTCGCATTTCCAATATGTCAAAACTGTGCAGCGTCTCCCTCCGTTGAACCAGCGCGATCCATCAAGCCGGAGATCTCATGATAGAAGCCTTGGCTCCCTGCACATTCATGGAAGGAGCAGAAAAAATCGGGCAATGTCTGCATTGTCTCATTCAGCCGCATGAAATTGGATAAAGTGATGGGAAATAGATGAACAGTAATGCTGAGAATCACTGGGAAAAGATACGCTGAATATATAAAAAGACATTTCCCTCAGTGTGTCATATTCATACACAGGGACAGAGGGAGTGGGTGGAGGGACGCAATGATGTGAAATCTGATTAAATCATTGCCAGCAGTCTCGGTGCTCTGTGTGTGTTTGTGTGTGTGTGTGTGTGTGTGTGTGTGTGTGTGTGTGTGTGTGTGTTCTGTATAGAGGATCCAGACGGGGAGAGGGAAGTTGACTGCACTGGCAGTTCAGAGCTCCAAATTCCCTACAAACATCCAATCAACAGATTATCAGTCAGCTGGCCCAGGATTGTTAAAGGTGTATGTGTGTGTGCCAGTGTGTGCAAGTGCTTGTGTGTGTGTGTGTCTGGAAGTGCATTTGTCTGTGTGTGCATGGGGGTGTTTATTGGCAGAGACTGCGCAAACGGTTTCAAAGGCAGCTAATGACTGGATTAAGATTGATCTTGTTCTAAGTAACAACTGGAGTAAAGCGCTTTAAGATCCCATTTTACCCTCCGTTGTCTGACCGGCCTCCACTGCAGCCTGCTGAGGGGCAGGAGAGGAGGCCGCTGGCTGAACCCCGGCCCAGTCATGCCAGGACACAAATATGGAAAGAGATACCAAGGGAGATAATTAACTACAGCAGCTACATCTGGCCCAATCTGTGCACCCAGTATGAAAACCGCTGGCCCAGTCCACTCCAGTGCTACTTATTAGGCCCCGCTGTATCAGTAAAGGCTGCAAAAACAAGTTCAAACCACAGTTAAAACCACATGAAACTACAAACAAGCAACAGATTACAGTGGATTTGCTCTTGTGCCTCTCTATTCCCATTGCCTCACCCCTGGAACAAGGTTTGGTCTTTAGAGCCTTGAGGTAACACTGATCTGTCATGTAGTTACACCTGGAATACGTCCATTTATGCAAGTCTCTCCCATGACATTATCAACTGTTGGACAGAAAAGAACAGGCTCTTGCATCCCTCTTCTGTGGAAAAAAATAAAAAGCAAATGTCAACAACAGGGCAAGTATTCCCTTGGCTCCTTCTTCCTACACAGAGAGAACTGACAAATGCCAGGGCTTCAATCACTAGCTGCTGGCCTTTCCAAAACTGAAAGATACTACCAGCGAGCAAGAAATGCCGGCTGCAGCTCCAAAAGCAGGGAAAAAAGGAAGGAATGGAGAGAATCAGAGGAACCAAACGGTCTGTCACTGACACAAGATCACCTTCAGTAAATGAAGTAGTCTCCACGTCCCGCCACGCAACATTACTTCACACAATTCAAGGACACACAAACACTCCTGAAATGACTGTATGTGCATCAAATCTGTCTCTCTCTTTCTCTCTCTCTCTCTCTCTCTCTCTCTGTCCCTCTCTTTTTCACACTCACACAAACATATCGATTCTCCTCTTCTTTTTCCTGATGGCTGAGTCTGATGGCTGACTCCAGACCGCAGCAGAAGTCATAATGCTGCTCCCAATAAGACATGTGAATGCTCAGAGGTGGAGAGCAAGTCCATCTGTTTGTGTACACGTCCATCTGTTCCACAGATTCATCCTTCCATCTACATTACCATCTACACTGGCCTGTTCCTATTACTGGGTAGCTGGGCAATATGTCATACATCACAAGTCAGCTCTCCTAAATCACAAGTCAGCTCTCCTAAATCAGCTGAACAAACCCTGAAAGACTGAAACCCCAAAAGCTTCTTTATTAGATTAGTTAGTTGTCCTTACAGCCTTCTTGGCAAACATTTTGAATAGATGTTGATATGCCTACCTGCACCCATGTTGAAAGTACAAAAAAAAGCCTGTGTAAATATATCCAAAATAAAGTAGAAATGTTGTCCATAGTCGTCCATAGTTGCTGCCTGCATCATTTTGAGAAATCAGGAGATATCAGTTCAAAACAGTTTCCACACCTGTTTTAATGTGTTTTTTTGTTTTGTTTCTAAGCCATAATATCATAATATGATAAAATGTGCTTATTGTGCTTATTTGGGTTGAAGTTGAACTTGGTCTCCTCATGCACCTTGTGTTGCATCACATGCTTGCTGGGTTTGTTTTTAGCTCAAAGGTGAGCTAAAAGGTTTTCATCCCATACAGCACCAACAGGATGGAAACCACTACAATACCAATGTGGATAAGAACCCTTAAAGACACTAATTATAACCTTTTTAATGAGCATACAGCTTGAATAACAATGTTTGGCATGAATATAAGATTAATTAATAAGTTTAATTTTCAAGAGGGTCTATAGGCTATACTGGTAAAAGTAAATCGATTAGTCTCCTTGAAGATAATTAGTCTGTGCTAAAGGGACAATCAAAATAAGTCAGCTCAGGAATTAGGAGTTAAATAAAAAAATAAAAAATACAAACATGCATAAGGCAAAACCACAAGAAACTATTAACAATATAAGATGCCGTGAAAAAAATACATCAAGCTAATTTCACGATCCAGGCAAACGTAATTAGATAGAGACATGTTTATAAACTAATAAATGAAGTTATACTTTCCAGTGCGCGACTGAACAAACATAAAATGGCTGTTTTGTTGGAACCGCAGGCAAGTCATTAGGCAGCAGTCTTTTTACAGCAAGCATTAAAATTTTGAAATGTTATTTCATGAACAAATACAGAGGCGCTGGGTTGCCATTCCTAATAGCCCAGAGACATTGTGGTATGGACTTTGAATTAGCATCTGTCATCGGCATGGGATAACACTTGATATTTGCCCGCCACCGTGCCTTTATCATCATCAGCAGGTGTGCAAGTGGGATCCTTCATGGTAACATTCATTATACCACTGCAAAGCTCATGCAAACCAAGAAAAATGGCTGCCCATGGCAAATAATAGGATGCATTCCCAGAGGGGGAAGAATAAAAATAAATAAATAAATAGTCTGACAGCTACTGGCTGATATTGACATATCTAGCCCCATGAATGTAGGCGAGGCAAAGGCACAGTTTGATGAATAATGATTTTTGCTGAAATAGAGAATGATTAATGATTCTCCCACTATTGAGACAGCTACTGTATGCAGGTTTTGACTTTCTTGGGCATGAGTGTGGTTGCCTGTTTACACTAAGTGCAACATTTAAAGGGTACCTGAAGCTGTGTGGGCTCAGGGCAATACATAAATATTTAGTATGCTATAGGCACAGTATTTTGTGTGTGTGTGTGTGTGTGTGTGTGTGTGTGTGTGTGTGTGTGTGCAACAAGTCTGTAGTGTGAAGTTGGTTTGAAATTACAAATGGAGTGCCAGCCTCCAAGCCTTGCAAGTGAAATATGAAACATTATAGGAAACCAATTTTGGCTCAGATATCTAAGAGCAGCCGTCCATTCGAAATGGAAACACTTAAATAAGCTGATAAAATTATTGGATAAACTACCATTGAAGGTCTAACAGCACACAAGAGTGTGCAACTGTTAAGCTGCCAAGTTATAGTCGTCTCATTATTCTTTCTCTCTTTGTGTTTGTACACTCTCTCTGTATTTGTCTTTTTCTCAATCTGTTTCTCTCTATCTGTTTGGCTGTCTTATCATTGCTCATTAAAAGGGCCCTCATTTAAATAGCAAAACTGTGTTGTAATGTGCCACCACCCTCACACACACACACACACACACACACACACGCGCGCGTGTGCGCGTACACACATGCACACACCCTGCACTTCATTAATCATTGTATCTTTTAGATGTTGGCCCATAACGAACACCAATCACCTGATTGCATCAGCAAAGAGACAAAGGAGGGTGTCATCAGAGACACAAGCGCTTAACAAACACACCATGTAGAGTAAATGTGTCAAGCTTAATCCTTCCTCCATTAAATGAACACTATTTACTGAAATTAAAAACCATCATTGCAGTCTATTACTGAGTGTTTCTGGACCTATTTTGTTTTTGTTTGTTTTCCTAAAGAACAGACTAGTCAGTGTAGAGATAAAACTAAATGAAAAAGGCTAAAACAAGAGAGCAGGCAGCTGTCAAACAATGTATTCCTCAGCACCATAGGCACCTAATCTAAGCTGAATAAGGTGTAGCTTCATTACCAAAAACAAGCACGAAATTTGTGATAAGCTACAACCAGATTGGTGCAGGTTACCTTATTGGGGCCATCGTGACAAGTGGTAGCCTGAAGTAGGCCTATACTTGTTTAGATTGTACATTTGGTTAGGCCTATTCTTCTTCTATGTTATCAAACTAAAAGTTGAATTCTGGTGTGAGGCGTACCTTGGAAAAATGCTGTTTTTCTTTTAAATTTTTAAACCAGGTCGAATAGCATCATGGAAACATTCTCTGATTGCTGGGTTCAAGAGTCAAAACTGCAGGATTAGGCCGCTAAAAAGAGAGCTAAAGTACCAGTGTAGCTGCCTGAGATACATATAGGTATTGTGTGTTTGTATTCCCCAGCTCTATATGCACAGTGGATTTTTTTTTGACAGAGTGACCGACCGACCGACCGACCGACTGACCGACAGTGACTTGTACTAGCTGCCGGTCGCTGCTAAAAAAGCCAACTATTTGCCTCCAGCTGAGTCGTCACTCCCAACTCCCAATCACTTGAACACTCTGTTGTAATTGCCCAAAGAGATGATGCCTGATGAGCCACTTTAGCTCCAGCAGGAGAAGCAGCATCTCCCACAGAGCCAAACCAGGATAAGAGATACTTTAAAAGCCTTTCGCAATCTTCTCAGAGGCTCTACACTGATAGGTCTTATGCATAAGAAAACCACTCCGTGCAAAGTGTGCGTCTTGTTCGAACGGAGACCTACAGGAAATCATGCTGAAGCCAAACCCTGAAGCGATAAAGGACCACTGATCCATTTCGCACTAGCCTTGGTTGAAACCCACTGGGGAGTGTCCTTCAGCTCATTCAGTTATCTCCATGGGGAACCACACTAACAGCCTGCTTTCAGACTCTCTTAGAGTGGTAACAGGAAACTCTGAAGCTAGCCTGGATGTTTGGCCTTATCTGAGCATGGATCTTAGGAAGCGCTGACTCATTCCAGTTATAGATGTTGGGTTAAACTAACCTTGGCAAGACGAGGCAGACCAGGGGCCAGATGTATAAAACAGTGCAGGCATTCATACAACGCTGCAAAAGCCATCAAAATACATTTGTTGTTATGAATCACAATCTTTGTTCTGCATTGTTTTGTATTGCACATGTGGAGGAGTTTCAAATTACCTCCCGACGAATCCCATAAGGCATAAATAGTTTTTGAGTACATGATTTGCATAAAATTTCCCATTCCATCATTCATTCTTGAAAAGAAAATGAAAGCAATCCACATTGTAGTAGGCGAAAATGTGCACAGCTTTGCTAACGGTAATGCAGATCGCCGCAGATGAGGTTGAGGAAAAAAAAAAATGGAGAAAGTTCTGAGTTATGAAGAGCATCACGAGCCAAAAAGATTTTTATAACACCATGCCACCAGCACCAAACCAATTGCTGCACATTAATAATCACAACGTTTTTACTACCATAATTCCAGTGATTTCAGTATTGCCACAAATGCAATCAGTCATTCTCATATTCTGTTTTATCCCTTTCCGCCTGTTTTATAGTATTTTAAGGACGTATTATAGGCCAATCCAAGACATATAAAAACTTGTACAAACCTTTATCAAATAAAAGCTCAAAAGTGAAGGACTTGAATGAACAAGGTAGATAAATTACGATCTTGGAACCTTAATGAAAAATATTAAAATGACCTCAGCCTACAGTGATAATGTAGTCTAGATAAGCCTCACTGACATTTTTTGCATACATCATTCAGTTTTGCCATATAGTCATAATCCCTCTCAATGTCCTGCATATCCCAAACATCATTACCTTCAGAGTGTGCAAGGCCTATACACTAGTTTGTATTAAGGCTGAACAACATATCAAATGCATATTGATATTGCAATATGAAAGAAAACAATATCAACATAATAACGGCTGATATATGGGGATTCGTTATATTAAATTTACTTTTACAATAAATGCAATCAATGAGCATTTTGATATGTTGAAGCGCTCTCTGGCAGACGAGCCTCTCTCAAAACAAGAAATATTATTTCATATAATGAGATTAGCAATGGGCGGTCAATCCAATACGAGATGATGCAATATGACAGCCTCATGTTAACTTAGCAGGCAAATATTTTCCCTGCTGAACGAGATAAAGCTGCACAAGGCAAAAATGTTGTTGTAAAAAAATGCCCATCTTATCAGCCTAAATCACAAAGTGGAGTTGCAAAAGAGAAGAGCGTCACCAGGAATTGAGACTCCACAGACACTCCTCCTCCCACAGGAAGCGACGGACTGAAACTTAAGAGTGAAATCCAAACTGTCTCCTAAACAGCAGTGAGTAGCACTCCGTCCAGAGAGAGCTGGACTCACCAACGTTTGATCTTTTTCCTCTCTCATCCCTTTGGTATAAAGCATCACAGACCAGCTGGGCTGGTAAACATGATCGAGCTGTGTGCAGTTTACTGACATCACCCCATAGGATTTCTGGGTATTGAAGTTCAATTTTTTCAGTTTCCTCTTGCCACCATTTGGAGCTGCCAACATGCAAAGTTGCCTAGTGCAGTTTTAAATGTCATCAAAAGTAAACATAGATGACAAACTTAAACCAAGGCTTTAATAATTAAACTGCAAACATATCTCTATTGCAGAATGTGCAAAAAATATCTGTACTAATATAATAACAAATAATAAATAAATAATAATATTGTACCACTCTATTTAGCTATACATTTTTTTCCATATTAATTTGTAATTTGTATGGAGGCAAGCACATTCTCTTGTCAGGTTTGTTTTTTAAAACAATCCCAAACTCATTTTGATGCATGTGCACTTTTTATCTTATTTTACATTAAGTCCAAGGCCAGAACTCACTGAGGAATATAGACAGGACAGATTTTATATGATTCTCTTCCTGGAGTCTTCCTGGACAACTTTCATTGCAATAGGAAATAATTACTGGTACTGAGAAATAAACTGTGGTATTAAGAAGTATTAGTAGAATTAGTAGTAGAGTGCGGTGTTGGTGCTATATTTATACTAGGCGTACTACATCAACAACACTGCAACCACTGAGATCCCATGCAGGGGGCTATGCAATCAATCCAGCCACCATTGATTTCTTCCCCCAGAAAGGAAGTACGCTCTATATTTCTAAGGCAAGCACAGGGAGAAGAACAAATTGCATGAGACAGAGTGTAATTCACCATGAAGTCGGCTTCGAACAACTGAAACAAGCAACAAGCAAAGTGAAGAGAAGTGAGAGACTTCTCCCTGCTTGGGAATGTGCCAGCATATTATTTTATATTTATTACTGTGGAGATATGTACAGACGAACCACTCACAGACTTCTCAAAGTGACAGCATGGTGACGGTCAGTAGCTCCAGACTGGATTTTATTTTATTTTATTTTATTTTTTTTGTTTTCCCCGTGTGTGTTTCAGGTGTGATGAAGCTCGGGGTGTTTTACATATCGAGTAATAAGGAAGCAGACAGAGAGAGACAGAAGCAGACAGGTGGACAGACAGAAAGAGCCTGTGGTAAATAGAGGGAGAAGGACAGTGTCACAGTAAATAATGAGCTTGGGGAGCGTTTCACATCCCCGATCCTTCCTGTGTTTAGAGAGGTCAGTCACCCGCTGGGCTGCGGGCTAATTGACTTTTAATTAGTGTCTGATCACACACACACACACACGCATAACGACGCACACACAAACATGGCCGCCTATGTGCCGGGGGATAATGGGAGGTTATCACAAAATGTCCTTCACGATGAAGTAGGTGACTTACTGTATGCCTAGAGCGATCTGTGATGCATTTGATGTGTATGAGGCTGATTCAAAAAATGAGATATCTGCCATTTAAAACAATCTCCACCCACACCTACAGAATGATAACTGACCTTGAAGTAAAACTCATCATGGGAAAGAAATGACATTATACCACATTTGTTCCCATGAGTGCTCATAACCACAATATACAAACTTGTACATGAGTGTATATTATTAACTCAAACAGATGTTTATTGCTCAGCAACAAAGGATGTTTTGTTGGCGGAGGGAATAAAAATATTAAATGAAAACCAGAAGCTTATATCTTTGATTAATGTTTGATACTACTGTAAAAATGTTGTAAATGATAAATAAAAGCAATATCATACGGTGGGCATTGGTGCCAAAATTGAAAGAAATAGCACTTTCTCTCCCGTTAATGATTAATTCAGTATTTCAAAGCTTTCGCCTGTAAAATAGTAACATATTTGAGAGTGAAATCCTCTACTTTTATGAAATATTGAATACATTTCAAGTAACAGTTTATTTAAAACCTTTACCCAGCATTGCTCAGATTATACTGTCTGTTATCTTTTTCTCTTTGCTCAGGCTATATGATGCCAAATAGGCTGCTACAGCATGATATCCCATCCTTCCATCCCAATGTGGTTTCACTCATCTACCGCAAACATTTGTGGACACACTGTACCTTAGACAGGTGTGTCTGAGAGTGTGTGTGCTCATGTACTGCACCTGTGTGAGAGTGACTGAGGGTACAATGGAGAGTAAGATGCAAAAAAAAAGGAAGAATGAAAGAAAGAATGATCGCGTTTGTGTGTTTGTGTGCAATTCCTTTTCAAAGTCCCAGCGACAGAGAGAAATCAAGAGAGAAAAGTCAGAGAGAGAGAGAGAGTGCAGTTATGAATATAAATGTGTATGCAACGTCTGAATTACTGCCAGAGAGGCTGGAAATAATGTCAAACGAACCAACCTGTGAGATTCAAGATCATTTTGGATCTCTTCCTCAGCGTATGGATAGAGAACTCGTATAAGAACGCATTAGAAAAACATTCTCCCTTGTCCCGATCCATCTCTCCCCTCCCCTCGCTCGTTTCCCCGACTCCGACTCTCCGCTTCCTCTCCCATTCGCTCCTCCTCCCTCTTCATCTCTCCCCGCTCGCTTTCCTCTTCTCCATCTATTTCTCCTCTGCCATCTCTTTCTTCACCTCTCCATCTCTCTCTCTTCTCCCCTCCCCTTTCTATCGGAGGCGGTGAGAACAGCGGCGGGTCTCTGATGTTTTTTTATGCGAGGACCGACTCGGACGGAAAAGCCACCCCTCCCACAGACTCGCAGACGAATAGACAGCACCTCCACTCTGATCCAAGTCTCCTGTCAGGCTCGCTGGGGCCTGTGGTTTGGATACAGTAACACACCGTATGAGCTAAAGAGGCAGTGAATGAAAGGGGGGGCAGGATAGGATCAAAGTCTTTTGAACTTGGAGACAACATCCTTCCTGCAGAGGACAAAACACAGCAGGGTCCGCACTGAAAGCGGCCACGTGTGAAATATTCTTGTCACAAAATTACTCTTGCAAGGGGGAAAAAAAGAGGAGATACAAAGCTGTTCTCTGCATCTTCTCTGCATGCTCGGCGGTTTACAGAGGAAGATAATATTGTCTGCTCTGTCAGTGCCAGGTACTTGCGTGGGTGTAGATGAGTAGTCTCAGTTTGACAAGGTCTGATTGGACTCTCCTATGTGGTGAATGTCAATAGGCATCGGGTTGCGCGGCGGAATCACAGTTTGAGTGGTCCACCTTCGGCGGCACTGCGCCATTGACATTTAACTCCAGCGGGGATAAAAACCCCTCGGCGCTGCGATTGATGATGCAGGCCAGCCGTGATGACTCAACCGCGCTCTATTTCACTGGCGATAAGTAGAGAGAAATCAAGCCAATCTCCTCCCTGATTGGGCTCATTGTGCACCAGGCACATTCAATGACAGGGCGGCGGAGAGCGAGAGCGGCAAATGTGAGGCAACATACAGCCCCAGATTAATCTCTGCTACGCCACTAAGACACTATGACCCTCATTAAATTAATGCGCTGTACACAAAGTGCAGCTTCAGAGGGCCGTAGTGTCCTTACATTGCCTGTTTAACGGGCGACTACTTGATCGTGTTACAGTAACTGTCTTTTAATATATGAAACATCTCCCCCACCAGGCCGATCCTCTCCAGATGAGTAATCCTGATGTTGCTGATGGAAGGTCACGGTCAAACACATCACTTTTCACTGTAATAGAGGTCATTGTCACCTGTCTACGGTGGCATGGGCTTCTTTAGGCACTGAGGAACTCCGCGGTGTGTACTCTGTCCTGTGTGTGAGTGAGGACATTCTGCTGGTCCTAATATCGGGTTAGGATTTGGGTCAGGGTTGAGATCAGGATTAGATTTGGGTTTAGGTTTAGGTTAGGGTAACGGCGCAGCTACACCAGGTGTGGTTCTGTTCTGTCTGTTTGTGTCAGAAGGGTCAGATCAGATAAGTTGTTGGAGAAGAGGTTATCTATGGAGTCGCTAAGAAGCCTTTTACTACAACACAACCGGCAGACCGCAGCAGAACATGAACGGATCTGGTGAAGCAGCTTAAAATGCTGTGCTGCAACTGGGCCGCAACAAGTTCAGATACGCATGCAGTGTAGTTTAGGTTTAAGGGTTAAGTTTATGGTTATTTAGGGTTAGGGCTTGTGCTTAGGGTTAAGATTACAATTAAGATCAGGTTTAGTGTAGTGTAAGGGTGAAGGTTAGGCAAGTAGGGGTGTGGGTTAAGGATGGTTAGGAGTTAGGGAATGAATGTAGTCAAAGGTCCTCACAAGTATAGTAACACAAATGTGTGTATATATGTGTGTGTGTGTGCGTGTGTGTCTGTGTGCACTTGTGCGCTTGTGTGGATTTGTCGATTTAGTTGTGTGGGGCTTTCACATAGAGAGCCACGGCTGTGGCCTTTGCCCCCCTCTGTGTGGAGCTTTTTCAGAAACCAGAGTGCTGCAGAACAAAAAAAAACGATAATTTCCTGCATCATTGATCCCTCCGTCTTTGTGTGTCAGAGCCCCACCAGCAAGAAGATGAGCCTCATCCTCCAGGCTCAGAGGATGAAGTGACAGAGCGGCCCTGACTGACAGGGCTTCTACACACTCTTCATTTTAAAATAAAACACTTCTCCACATTTCAAGTTTTACACACAGCAGACAAATCAATCTTTATCCACACTTAAGTCTATATAGGCTACTTTTACCACTACTACTACTAATACTACCACTAGTATTAATACTACTACTAAAAATAACAATACAACCACTACCACCACCACTACTACTGTTACTACTACTACAACTACTACCCCTATTACTTCTACTACTACTACTAGCACCACCACTACTAATACTACTCCTACAACTACAGCTACCACTACTACCACCTGTACTACTACTATTAATACCAATACTAGTCTTTCTCAGGGTCAAACATTCACAAGATTTTTCCCATTCCTCTAAAAAACCTGAAGAATATCAAAATCATTTCCTGTACTCTCCCCACCACTTTGCAGACCTGTGCAGGAACCCTAGAGTGATTGCAGAACCAGTGGAGCAACACACGCCTTTCTCAATCTCCAAATTTATGTGCAAAAGAGATTTTTCTGCTATCACACCGTCTGCTATTACACTAGGTGAGCTGGGGATTGGGATGGAGGCAGAGACAAGCTCAGGAGGAGGAAGTGAGATACAGAAATCTAACAGGCCTTTCCTTGAGGAGGAGATGTGTCTAGGTGTGAGGTCTTTTAAGGAGGGTGTAAAATCCTCTGGGGGAGTTGTCAAAATGTGCAACAAAGCCGGAGCAGCCGAGCTATTCCAGCCGAGCTATTCCATTCTGTCTATAAACCTACTTAGGCTGCTGGAAATGTGCAATGTTCAATGCACAACATGAAGAAGCATTATGTGGGCAAATGCAGCATGAACACAGGTACAGCCTGGTGTGAGAAAGAAGTGCGTCTGAATCCCCGCCAGCTGCAAAATGGCAGCCTCGTATCTTTCAGATAGCCGCCGTGGCTCCCAGTGGAATGAATCCTTTGAATGGCCCATTAAATCATTAAAACAACCTCCTATTCCGAGACCCCTGCTGCATAAGCTATCAAGTACACACACACACACACATACACACACGCGCGCGCGCGCACACTCACCGCACAAACTTTCTATCTCTCATAGGAGCACTCGAAAACCCTAATAACAAAAACATAAAAAGATAAAAGGGGGGACACTCCAAAGCTACCAAACACACTAAAAAATTTACATGAAATTCTAAATTCCCATAAAATGATACTGCTTCTTTCTTGCAGCATGTCTCAGAACCACCAATAACGAAGACATCTTTAGATGGCACAGAAGAAGAAGCCAGGCTGTGGGCATCTCTATCTCAGAAAAGCACTGGATGCATTTTTACGCCTATTGTTTTCAGTTGCCAAACGCATAAACGAGGGTGTAACGGGATACGTCAACGCCCTTGATAGGATAGCGCTGAGCTCTTTTTTATTCTGCCATCCTGTCAGCCGTGAATAAGCTGCAGAGGCGACTACTATGGGTAGGACAAAACGACACTTGAAACTTTTTTAAGGCTTCATGTACGCAGAATCAGCCCGAGGCCTGTCTATGTGTCGTGCATTCCTGTGGGCGCAGGCATCAATTTCTATAAGCAGATGGGGGTGACAGAGACAAATCCACTGAATTTGTGGACCTGTATTGTCTAAAACAGCCTCACATCTGTTCACTTTATGTCTGGTTTCACTGCATGTCTGTTAAAATAGAGTGCAAACTAGGCACTCCTCTCTCCTATCCTCTCTCCTTGCTCTCCAGATAAAAAGCATCTATACCTAATAAAGCCTTAGTGATGCTGACGGGATAATAGATTAATCAAGACGCTCCATACAGTGATAACGGCAGGTAGGAGCTTTCACATACGTTTTCTTTGCACTATGCCTCAATAAGTGTGCCGATTCCTCATAATCTGAAGAGAGTGTAGACTGCATGGTGCAGCGGAGCAGGGTGGGTCTACTGGGCTGCTGAATTACTATTGCACTTTACTTATAAAACACATATTTAGAGGTAGTCGTGATTTATGAGGTTTGATAATTTGGAAGTCATAAAGGTGGTTTGTATATTTTTCAGAAGGAGAGGGAAAATGTGCCTGATTCTTCTCCAACCTCTGTACTTTTCTCTTTCCTCCCCACGCTCCCTCTCGCTCGCCCGATGTACATCCACATAGAGATAAAATATAGATAAAATACATCCCGCCCTCCCCAGAAGTCTCCAGATGAGTGTGCCTATTTTTTGAGTGTCTGAGTGTCTAGGCCTATTCTGTGTCTACAATTCATCCTGCCTCATTGCATAGTCAAGCAGTCACACATTGTTCTTCAAATTGTGGGTGACAGCAGACTGTGGGCTAGACTGGATTGGCTGGAGGCTACTGGCAGCAGTCTGGAGCAAGCTGGAGTTTTACATTTCCATCCTTCCAACATTAGGCTGCACTATGGGTCGAAACAATTGTAAAGAGCATGAGGAGAGCTAAATCATAATAATGATTATTTAGTTTGGGAAGCAGGCTACACTGCAAAAAAAAGTCTTAATAAACATCTTAATAAGTCATTTAATCTTTTAGTGAGTCTTAAAATCATATTTTTCTTAAAATAAGAAAAAAGTGTACGTGTGTGTGTGTGGGGGGGGGCACTTTGTGGCAAGAAGTTTGTTGACATTCAAGAGACATTATCTTGATACTAGAGGAGTGATCTGCCTTAATTTAAAACAGTGTCACTTAATTCTGGGAAATTCTTGAAACAATGTGAAATTATCTCACCCCATTGGAAGATTTTCAGTTGTCTTAATGTCTTAATTCGAGGGCTCAAGCTAGATTAAATAACTTTATTTATTTGTGTTTATTTATTTATCACTGCAGGAAAATTACAGTGAATATAGAATCAAGAATCCCAGGCCAACTAATTGTGTTGATGCTTCAACTCTTTCACACACAGACTGTGACAGAAACACCAAATTTCCAGGCCTTCAGTCTTGAACCTAGAGGCTTAGACTGAGAGTCTGAACTGAAGCACTAAGGACAGAGTGTCAGACAGCTAAGTCCTTCATTGTAATGACAAAACTATTAGTTTGATACCCCTGCTGCTTGGGGCAACTGTCAATGCTGTCTGTCTCATCCACTGTCCCCTTGTCTACCTGCTGTGTCTCTCCTCTTTCCTGCCTTCTGAAGGAGTAGAAAATCCAGGTTCAAGGGTTTTGGAGCTCAGTCAGACGCAAAGTTTCAGGAAACAACCAATTCTGAGTCAAGATCAACAGAGAGTACAATAAAGAGCCGTGAAGGCTGAGACCAGGGCAATATCAGAGTTTACTCAACAAGCGTGTGAGGCTCAAAATTACTATAGTTCATCCCAAAGTTTACAGAGGGATTTCTGACTAAAGCCATACTGGAGAATCTTGAGAGTCCAGAAAAAGAGAGAGTTTTAAAATCAAAGTGGGGGTCTGGGGGTCCTGCCCCCAAACATTTTAAGATTCAGATACTGTATTTCATGCATTCTAGTGACTATTATATATATAATAGCAGGAAAATATAGTACAAAAATCCTTTAATTTCTACCACTAATTTTAATTATTTCTACGTCATTTCATTTCGACCCTCATGCTCCACACAGAAATCAACTTTGAAAACTTTGCAGAAGGCAAACCCTTTCCCTTTAAAACTTTCAGTGAGAAAGGAGAATTCATCCTTCCACACCGACTGAAACTTGCTCTCCATTTCTTTTTCTCTGTTTCTTTTTCATGGTACAGGCATGTTTGGCTCCAGCCACCACTGATAACATAACCACAGAGACTACTATTCTTAGTGTAATGTATTTTGTTGACCATTGGGAAACAGCAGTGATAGTATAGGGCCTATTTTTTGTTGTGTGACATACATGGGGCTTCAGGTTTGCCTCTACTGGCACTAGATGCTCTCTGGACAAGATAACTTATGGCATGGCAGATATTGTACTGTTCCTGTCTCCAATTCAATCAGTATATGTGTGTGTGTGTGTGTGTGTGTGTGAGACCAACAAAGAATATATTACAGCAGCTTAACCTTGCTGACTGGGGACTGTGACTATGAGAAGCGCAGGTCATTTAGAGAGTGCATAAGTTCAAATTCCTTCACTTCCTTGTTGATTTTGCTTCCTTGCTCTCCTCTCCTCAGACTGACCCCCTGTCTCATCTCTCCATTTCCCTCCTGCACCGGGGTTTGTGCAGTTCCGTCTCATGTCAATATTTGGTAAAATCACAGGAAAGCGAATACTGCGAGTGTGAGAGAGATGCTGATGCGCGTGCTGATTCAAGTTCGTATCATTTAAATTAAAGAATGCAGGTGACAAGTCAGTAATGATCTGTCGGCGGCGGTGGAGCACAGGAAGACAGAGGTGAGCAAGAGGGTGATTTAATGGAAAAGTCACACAAATACCTTGGTGAAGTTAGAATAAGAAACCTTCACAGGGAAATCAAAAAAGGAAAGCTAAAGACCCCAGTTTGAAGAAAATACTGTAACAACACAGTGGAAAAAAGTAATAGTATGTGAGAGAATGATAGACAGAGAGACAGACACAGAGAGAGAGAGAGAGAGAGAGAGAGAAAGAGGGACTGTAAATATAAAAGGATCGCTCTTGAAACATGAAACAGCGTTTAGGCTATTCAAGCCAGTCCTCTTTAAGTACGTAATTGATTTTCTCTGAAACACAAAGCCATGGGCTGACCTGTTCAATTACTACATAGACCCACTTTAACCCCAGTGGTCTGTGTGTGGCTTAAATATTAAAGCTGGTGAGCCAGTCTTCTCTGGCCTGAATACACGCTGAAGCCATAGATAGACTAGTTTGAAGTCTGGTGTGGATGGATCTTTAATAGGTCTCTCTATCTCTCTGCTGCTCCCTCTCACTGACACCAGAGAGGAGAGGTTGCCTGCCCCCGACCCCGAGGTGTTACTGGACAAACTAAAGTTGTGTAGTCATCGCCATGCTCCCTAACCTCCCATCAATCCTCTCATCTCTGGGTGACAGTGGAAAATAAAGAAAAAGAGATATGGAGCAGCAGATGGACAAAAACCTCTTATTTTTTTCTCCAAGCATTTTATCCTTAATAGTTTCTTTGTGCTCCTTTGACCAAGCATTACTGGAAAGTCGTTTCAAAGGCTTTAATCAAGTGAGGTGCACTTTATTTGCCAGGCATTTGAACAGCCAAACAAACTTCCATGCTAAATGAAGCACTTAACGTGTTTTGCTGTGTACTGAAACATACTCAGGTTTTTGGGTGTGCTTTTTGTTATGCTTGGGTTAAATATCAAAGTCTCTCTCTCGTGGGCCCTTCTCTTACCTTTCTACATGCCTTCGATATGAAAGTGCAGTTGCATTCAAACAGTCCAACCTTTTTTTTTTTTTTTTTTTTTACCACTCATTCTCTCACAGCCTTTCATCTTCTCTTTATCTGTCCAATTTAATTAGAAGTCTGTCGTCTCTCATGCTCCCTTCTGCCTCGCCTCTTTCATCTCCTGTCCAACACAGATCAATTCTTCATGGTGCACATCTCCAGTCCCGGTTGATGCTGTCAGCCTTCTAAGAGGCACAGAGGACCAGTGAGCCACCAAGGCCCACTGCAAAGTTCACACACCCCAAAACACCAAGAGACCTCGAGTAAACCCCTGTGATCGATCAATGTATTTTTTTTTAACTCTCCCTGTTCTCTCTTGTGTCCTTTGCCTTTAACACTGTTTTGGTTCAGGTGGACCTTAAGGGAGAGAATACAAAGAAGTGAGGCTCTGCTCAAAGTCACCGTGGTGCCTGCGGCGCATTGTTTCACTGATGAATAATTTCTAAATCATATGGAGCTCTTCTCTGCAGAGGAACTATAACGCTGTAATCCCCTCGCATAGAGGTGGAGGATCAGTAGGAGGGCAAGAGAGGCGTGGGGAGACGGTAGGCAAGAGGGAAGGAGCCAGAAGTTGGAAGAAAAACAGAATTTGAGAGGTGGAAGGAGAATAGGAAGGAGAGAATGAGCAAGCGGGAGATTAATGGAAAGAAAGGATATCAAATCATTACTGCGCCATGTGTATAATGTGAATGCGGCTCCCATACTGCTGCCCCCCTCCCCATAATTGAATCCATTTGTCGGATTCATATTGTAAAATGTGATTTGAATCCACGTGATTCATGACCAGTGGAATCCCACAGGTGATTAGCTAGTATTAGCCCTTGCAGGTCAGAGTGAGGGAGTGTGTGTTTAAACCATTAGTTGGCTAATTAATCAGGGCGCATTCACAGTGTCACAGCGGTCCACATTACACCACAGGGTCCCCCCACCCCCACCCCCCAGAGGTAATATACCACTGTTTAATTGCAGCAATCCTAGCATCGTTTCCATGAATTACAACAAGGAGATTCAATGTGAACCTCTTCATTTCTACATATGATGGTTCAAAATGATCACAAGGAATTCAACATGCAAACGAATGCTCAAAATCGTGAGCATTGTACAGGATGCAGCCGAGGCAGTGCGTGCTTGGAAAGTGGCTGGCAATAAGCGCTCCCATCTCTGGTGAGATTACATAAAAACAGCCCACTTATTTTTCCATCCAGCAACCCCAGTGAGCCAAGCGAAGCACGCCTATCTATCCATCGATTGTCTCTATTTGTGTCTGAGCCAGCCGCTGAGCCGGGGCTCCAGCTGGAGGCGACGTTAAGCTAAGGCTGTGCAGCGGGAGCAGAAAGCACAGGCAGCGGCAGCAACCGCAGCACAGGCTGACCCTGAGAGGCGGGGTGATGTGGGGGGCGGTGCGGGTGGGGGTGACTTCCATTAGTCCCGCTGGATTAGCATCTGACACCCAGCACCCTCAGATCCTCCTTCAAAAGAGGGGCCTGCAGCTGTACCAGAAATGGCCGTGACATAAGGTCCACCCGTCAAGCATCGACAGCGACACGCACATACTCACACACACAGAGGAATGGATCGGGATGACAGGACAACCCGAGGGTCCCGAGAGAGGGAATCCGTTCGCCGGCGCCCTCCTTCAAAAAACAGCAGCGCGGTCGTGGCGGCCGGGTCTAGGTGTGCGCTTTTGTCGGGGGCCAGAAAGGAGAGATCAGCTGCCCAGACCGCAGGATGAAAAACTAATGATGGCTCAGTCACACTAAGCCCTAATCCCTGATGACATTTCCGAGTGAAATTGTTTTTGTAGCCATCGGTAGTCCAACTTTAATGAAGGGGTGGAGGGCAGGATTTTCTTTCTGGTGGCGTCCAATTACAACCCCAAGGACGCAACACTCAAAGAAAGGTTGCGCTTCGACTGTAACTCAGTAGCATTGTACGGGTTCACTGTAAGCAATCACTAAAGCAGCGGTTCAATTTGGAAAGTCTTAATGTACTAATCCTAATGAACACTGATTTAAAATGCTGGACACTCACTACAGGTAAAGGGCAAATGTTAATTATTTCTTAATCTTGAGCGCCACCATTTGATGCCGAGTCTGGGTCCGAAATTAGAAACCCACCATTTAAAAAAAAAATTAAATAAAACACCTACTCTTATAAAATGACTGCTGGCATGAAAGTAAAGTACATTTTGGGTCGTTAATGAATTATGAGTCTGCTTAAGACCATTTCATACAAAATAGTTCTGTTTTTGAGGATAGAACCATCTGCATTTTAAAATACTGCCTGAGGAATTTTCGAGTAGTGAGATTAATGTTTTGGGATGAAACCCCTCATATATTGGAGCGGTTCACTCCTGCAGTTTCAAACCAACAGAATCTTCTTTGAGCCACTGAGACCAGAGACTGAGGTTTCTCGGCTGGTTTTTTTTTCCCCTCTTCCTCTTCTGACTCAGCTCAGTAAATGAAACTGCTGGACCTCTCTACACTGCGTTATAAATTCCCAACCCCAAATGCAGAACTTTCCATCACACACAATTTCAAGCATAAGCACACCTACACGTACACACTGACGCAGAGCAGCCAACCCTATGTGAAGCTAGGGAAAAAAAAGCTTCTGTAACCACACGCTCCTACAACTACTGTGCAAAGCCAAAGATGAAGAGACATAATGCAAGAGACAACTTGTTCCTCAGCACCAAGAGAGAGAGAGAGCATCAGACCCAGAAAGTAGCATCACTCAGGTGGGGTGCTACTCGTAAACGTGTGACTGAGAAATTATGTGGCTGAGCTAATTACCCTTAAAATTGTGCATGAGCAGGGTCATAATTTAAACGAGGGCTTGGGGCAAAATTGCTCTTGAAAGTCCATAAAATGGCCATGAGATAAAAAAAAAATGAGGAGGCAAAAAATACTCCCTAATAATTAAGTGTACCTTTTTTGCATTTCACCCTGTTCGCATTTGATTCGTTGAGGTCATGGGTGAATGCGACTGCTGTCCCCCATGGGCAGCTGTAGGTGATTCGTGAGAGCCGGTGCGTTCTGGGCAAGAAAAATGGATTGTTTTTTGATCAGAAAACAACCGAGTACACAGCCTGAAGCAGTAGAAAATCTTGGCACCATGCAGCCAGCAGTGGGAGAAAATACCGACCACATAAACCACTCTGTCAACAAAAAATACAACAGCCAATGTGGTAAAAAATAAATAAATTTAAAAAAAAAAAGTCAACAATGGACGGGTGGAAGACGGACTGTTTGGGGACAGAGAGTCTCCTGGAAGGCCTGCCAGTAGTTTCCAGCAACGGGAAACAAATCTTAGTTTTACATATTGAGTGTTTACTTGCCAACATGCAATGAAAATGTTTCCCCCGAAAAAGACCAAAACTCTGCTAAAAATAAGATCAAGGGGGCTAAGAATGCCCTCGGAAAAAAAAAAACCCAAAAAGCTGACAGGAACCATCATGACCTGCCATGTACTGTACAGAAGCAGCGCTGTGACAGAGCAGCCTGCAGCGACTAAACATTCGTTGTTGTTTTGTCATGCACTTTTGTTGTGTTTTTTTGTTTGCTGGGCGTCAATTCAGCCTTTCTTGGAGCTGTCAAGAGTTCAGCTCTTGTCCTAAATCGCATGTCGAACGCATCCCATTATTGGTGTTCACAGACAGAAAGACAGACACAGACATGCGCTGGCAGCTCACACCCACACCAGGGACTCACATTGATCAGACACTCAAAACGATTCGATCATTACTGTTGGATTGTCACGTCTTTTCTTTAAAACTCCTCCATGTCTATTTTTATCTCTCCCTCTTTCACCCCCTACTCCTCCATACTCTTATTGCACCGGTTACCACAGTAAACTGCTTAGTAGGTACAAAGATAAAGAAATGACAGTCATGCATGGGTGAAATGCTTGGACTCTTTCTTTGTGCCAAGGAGTAGTATCACACCTTGGTATGGATAGAATAGAAAGATAATTTCTTTGTCGTTCCCTGGACAATATGTGACACCCACTAATGTGTAGTCACAAATGTGTTAATGTATTTTTTTCTCACTATTGAGGTATTTGATATTGAATTGTTTTATTGTCTATTTAGAAGGTATGTCACATTCTTTAAGCATATTCTTAGCATAACTTTCTAACAGTAGCGGGCAGAGCGAGACTGTGGTTCCACTGTCTGTTACTGTGTTTACGCTGCCTACGGCTTCCCATCAATACAACAGAGGGTACCGTGAAGCAAAGCCATGTCTCCCTGCCTCATTATTTCTTTCTACTATTTTACAGGTTAGTAATGTACAAACAACCATAAAACTTGGGGCATATATTTGGGTGACTATAAATGTTTATTTGGTTTGTGTAAATAGTAGATCTGACCGAAGTATATTATTTTATTAATAATCTTAGAAATCAACTGCCGCCGAGTAAAGGTGACGGCGTGGCCATTTTGTTTAGCTGCTAAGATTAGCTTAACAACGTAACGCCCCACATCTTGTTTTTGGTTTTAACTGGCCCTGTATCTGTTCATGCTACATTTATTGGACAGATTTGTAGGCACATCACTCTTTTTTGGTGTTCACAGATGTGTAGTTAGGTTCTTTTAGGATGTTTACTGTATGGTACCTGTAGTTGTCTCAAGTGTTGTGAACGTCTTTCTAGATGTGTTATTACCACAAGAAAGTAAATCTTAAGTAAAGAAATGGAAGTTAGCTTGTAATGTGAACAGTATTAATGTAATTTAGGATGTACTGAAAATAATTTTAGATTGAAGGTTTTCATTGTGTAACAAAATTACATTCTGATGCACTAACGTTGCAATCTGAGCTTAAATTACATGACCTGAGGATGTATTTTATATTATTCCTGATATTTTGTTGTGAAGATGTTTTTAAGAATATAAAAATTATATTTTTCTATACATAGAAAAGGAAAAAAAAGAGACATTGGATACACAATGATACAAGCGAGAGACCGAAATTGCAGTTGCTGTGTTTAATAAATACAACAGAGGGTACCGTGAAGTAAAGCCACGACTCCCTGCCTCATTATTTCTTTCTACTATTTTAAAGCTTTATACCTGTTATTCTGGTGCTGACGCCCGTACCTGTAACAAATATCCTCACTGTCGGGTGAAAACCTTGAATCTCCAAAATGTCAACTTTTCAGGAGCGAAGAAACAACAGCCTTGCTTTTCGCTTGATGACTTTGCATGTTTTGACATCATCCAATGGGTTTTGAAAGGGTTTTATAATCCCAAGAGGTCAGAGACTTTTCTCAACCCCTAGAAGAACATGCACTCCTTCCACTGAAGTGAAAACATGAAAATCAACAAAAATGGAGCTGTAAAGTTTTCCCACAACAACAGCAATATGCTCTGAATATTGATAACACATCTAGTGAATGCAGGTCGAACGTCTCGTGGACATGTTATCGTTTCCTCTATTGCTCTTTCTCTACTGCTCTTGAAGTCAAATCGATGAGGTCATTATGGAGCTAAGCTCACCATTAAAATGGATTAGTAGGGGCCCTACATGTGGTTCATTAAGCATAGAAATTTCAACGTGCCAACGATGGGAACCTCAGCCAGACAGACGGGAGACCTTGTGTTCTTCTGAGGAGGATTTAACATTCCTATGCTCGAATGCAAAGAAGAAACGGGTGAGGAAAAGCGAGGGATCGACTATATTTAGCCAGGAGCGTGCCATGGATTTAGGCTGTAGAAATGTGGAAGTGTGGAGAGGGGGAGCTGGGGAGAATCTCCTGACACGGATGAGACCGTGTGAAATTTGTAAAGCCTTGATTAGGAAGGATTGTCTCTCCCTCTAAGTGGAGATTAAAGAGGAACATTTCTAATATGTGCCAAGAAATATGGGAATTTGAGACGAGGGGTGTGTCACGGAAAAGGGAAGAAAACTTTGTTAAAGCGGAGTTTCCACAGCTCACTCAGGGATGAGAGAGAAAACGCTGTTTCTTTGGCTTGAGGAAATAAGTCCAGCAGCAGGGGATGAAATCTCTGGCTGGAGCCGGAACAGCAGGGCACACAGGTCTAATCTTACATCCTGCAAAATACAGCGCTACACCTGGCCCCCCCGCTGTGTTCAGGCCCGGGAGACACACACCAAGACGGCTTAACTCTTGCTCTGCATGTTAACTAAGACACAGGGAATTGTAATTTATAGCAAATCATGTAGAACTTCTAATGAGAGACAGAGTCTGAAATGACAAATGTCGGTAAGATTTGTGGATAAATCAATAAGGCTGTCTGGTTGGTAACTTTTTGAATTCATTTGAATATTAAATTGACTATATATTGTCGTTGCCTGATCTCAAAACTGTGTCCCTGCTGACCACCGTACACTCTCTCTCTGACCATGAGCCAGTCAAATCAAAGCAAAACAATGGCTCTGTATCAAACTGGCTCCTAATTGGCTGCCTGTTATGCGGCTCTAAACAAAGCGGTAACATCTGAACGTCTGTTTCTCTGCTGCCTGGATGGTTAAATAGCTAAAGGTTAGTTCACATTTTTTGTGGCAACACATAGCAGGTGTGAGGCCACTAAAACTCTGAACCTGCTCTTGTCTCTTTATTAAATGCTTCACACATTACCTGATTCTGTACACAAAATAGCAGTGTGACATTTCTATGAAAGGTATTTATTATTTTCGTATATTTTCAGTAAAAATTATTCTCGGCAGGTATTGTTATTATAGCTTACCAGCCCTTGGCAGGTGAGCCAAAAATTTAATTTTGGACTCTGGAGAGACTTTGCCATTGCAGTGCCGCTCAGAACATTTATATTTGTTGGTGTGATGACAAACAGTCAGTCACTCCTGAGCATTAGCGTGTAATACTATAATGAGGCCAGTGTAGCATGTAAGCTCTGAGACACGTTCAGTGACTTGTGGTTGATGTTAGAACCATGTCAACATTTAATTTAATTATCTCACAAAATTTCAAACATGTCAGTGTTTCAGAGTGATCGCTCACTTCTCATGACATTTCAGGCTGAGTCAGGCTGAGTATTCGTTTCGGTAGGCCCCCAGTGAAATACAGTATTCAGTTCAAACTGCAGGTCCCTTGATGCTATACCTGAGTTCCTGATTTGCATAATCCCCGCCTGGCAAGTGAGTGTGATAAGCTTTTAGGTTATGTGCTCGTGGCAGTCAGCAGTTTTGTCCCAGTGGCCTGCCGGCTGTGCTCTCTGGGCAAACATAAAAGCCCAGACAGGCCCGATAATGGCTTAACAGTCCTACTGGGGGGCAGCCTTTGCACGCACAGTCAATGAAACAAGAGGAGAAGAAAAACAGCATACGACAATGCGAGCCAAAGCATATAAAAAGTCCGATTGCTTCGCCTAGTTTCAGAATGCTGATTCGTCAGTCTGGGGGTATTGGAGCTTATCGCCCTCGCCGTTCGCTCTGCGTTTTGCCGACACAAACAACTCGCTTCAAAAGAGAGCGGGCCTCAAACTTTTAAGCAGATGAGATTGTAAAGCTAATAGCCTCAAGTATCAACTAGACGGGTGAAGCCAGAAAACGGGCCAAATTCTAAAGATGCTCAGTCCTCTTTCAATCCTCTCAGTGACTCCCACGCTCTTCCCCGTGTCCAATAAAATATGAGGGAGATGTGGGGGGATAGCTATCTCTCTCTCTCTGCCTCTCTGGCCTTGCAGTGGGACGGTTTCGGCCAGCTTGTGCTCCCCTGACCTCTGCTGTCAGTCGACTGGTGAGTGGACGACAGAGAAGGAGGCTAATAAAGTAAACAGACTGCAGAGACTCACATACCTGCTGGAGCCACGCCAGGACGTCCAATAAACACCAAACACACATTTTCATGCCAGGACAAACACTACCAGGCAACGGACAAAGTGAACAAGCAAACTCACACACACACACAATTAAAGACTCTCTCTCTCTGTTTCTCTGTGTTTGTCTCTCTCTCTCCCTTCCAGACTTAGAGAGACACACACACAGTAGGGCAGGGCAGTTCTACATTTCCAGAAAAAAAAAAAAAAATTGGAGGTTCTTTTTCATTGCTTTTGCTATCAAAATGCCAGGGTGCCAGATTGTACAATAACACCAAACACACATTTTCATGCCAGGACTAACACGCACAGGCAACGAACAAAGCGAACAAGCAAACATACACACACACACACACACACACTCAGATATAGACTTTCTTTCTCTCTCTGTCTCCCACTGTTTCCCTCAGTTTTTCTCTCTCTCTCTGCCAGAGTTAGAAACTTGCCAAATACAGTGCAGCTGGACATTTCTACATTTCTGGAGAAAAAAAAACAACAACAAAATAACCCCCAAAAATGATGTTCATTTTTATTGCATTTGCTATCAATCGGCATACAGTAACCCCGGAGAAATGTTTTCCTTCAAAAAAAACCACACCAGCGCCAGATGAGCGAGAGCAGAATGAGTCGCTGTTGACATGGAAAGAAAGAGATAAAGAGGTGCTCCGAGAAAATGGATGGTTCAAATTACACAGACAGGCAGGTCTATTAATATGGAGACACAGTCGCATTTCTTTTGGCTGTGTAACCCCCCCCCCAAACCCCCCACACATCCACCCCCCCTCCTCCCCTCTCAGGCTCTATCTATCCGACGCAGCCAGTCGATTTTCGCACACACACACACACACACACTCACACACAAAACACCCAGACTTAAAAACTAATAAAACTCATTCCCCCCAGAGATTAGGGGTTGTAGCGTACGTGTCGACACGTACTGTAAACACACAACGCGTAACTGTACGAGCCGAGGAAGGCCTTTGATGTTGCTGCTGCAGCGGTGCTCAATGTGACCTCAATCCACATCCTTCTCAACATGGCAGCTGAGGGGAAATACTGGAGCATTCATTCCCCCCACCCCCCTCCATCCCCCCAAAACCACACTTACACCTAAGTGTAAAAGTGAGAGCAGTGCAAATGTACACATAAACACATACGCAGACACCTAAACATGCACGCACACACACACACACACACACACACACAAACAGGGATATAAAAAAAAAAGTTGGGATGTGCCAGAGAATCAGAGAGTCTTCAAAGTAAGCCCATGGCTCAGCGTCTAGCCAGGAGTTATTTTTTCTACCATTCTGTTTTCTTCACATCAAAAGCTCTCAATCGGATGACAAGTAGTGTCAAGGCAGCTCCAACTCGGGTTGCCTCTCAACTCTTTTAGTCAAAGGATCTCTTCCATTCCCTCTCTTTCTCTCCTTCACTTTGTAATATAGACTCCGCTCTGAAACCATGACAGCTGCAAAAAAAAAGGAAAAGAAAAACACACACAAGAAAAAAAAAGAAAAAATCACTCTCTTTCTCACAGATTCATAGCTGCAGCACTCACGATAATGTGAACCGGACTATGATTTATTTCATATTTGCTGGCTGTCACCGTTGTCATCGACATGCACACACTTCATTCCCCATCACCTGTTTTAATACACAGAACAGTCACACTCAAACAGATGCGACACGCACTGTGGCGGCTCTGGGCGTCTATTCAGCCCGCTGACGGACTGACTGATCATTTTAACAAACATCTGCTCGGATTTGCTTGAATAATAATAGGCTAAACAGAAAACACTGTACTGCGGAGTAGGAATAAATAATAGGTTGGACAAATGCGTAAAAAAAAAAAAAAAAAAATCTAAAAGCTAGAGAGAAAGAAGGAGATGGGGGCGAGAGGGAGGAGACAGAAGGCGAGAAGAGAGAGAAGCAGCTAAGCGAGTCAGTGAGGGAGAGATGATAATGATGAGCCTTGAGACTGACTGGCGACTATTTTAAGACTTCCTGAAAGTGAAGCGACAGACGAAACAGACCAGAATCTTACTGGTTTTACATGAGCAGACCCGCAGTTCAGGTCAGTGGTCTGCTGAACACCAGAGCATGGCTGCAACACCTGCGTTCAGTTTATACTGTATATAAAGGCGTCGAAGGCTAATACAGGTACCAATATGCTTAGACTGAAGCTGCCGAATGTTATTCTTGTCAGAGTGGAAAAGCCTTTAGACCATTATGGGACACTAAAACTCTCCATTGAACCCAGAACCCAGACTAATGAAATTCTTTTAGAGTTAGCAGATCCTTAAGGGCCGGTTCACATGCTGCGTCTTTTGCGCGCTCAAATCCATTCATTTCAATGGGGGCGTGCGGCAGACACGCGAAAACACGGCAGACACGCGAGGCCAATGCACACATTTCGACGCGCCTTTTTTCCGCCACGACCATGGCGCTCTGACATAAAAACATCTCAACTTTTTGGAACGCCACAAGCGCACCGCATGACACATAGCCTGAAAGCGAAACACAGAGGGATGTATTCATGGCAAGATCTTTCTGCTCCACATGTAGATCAATAAGTAAAGCTACTACGACAGTTTTACTGCGATGGTAATCCATTATTTCAGATAAATACTAACAAACGTGTGAAGTTGTTGTCTTTGGTTGCTTGGTGATGCCAGGCGCACCCGTAGCGCAACCGTCCAAGCGCACCTGATAAACGTTCGGTGTTCACTGTCCGCTCAGCGCGCTTCGCGTTTTCCAAGCGCTTTAGAGCGCTGCATGTGAATCGGCCCTAAGGCAGCATGACCCACCACACCTATTCAGTGGTAGAGGAAACTTTGGGAAGCCTTAGGCCTTAGAAATGAAGAATTAACTTGCAAAAAAGCATAATTGAAAAATTAAATGAATACATAAAACATAAGCAAAGAAAATACAATTTCACTGCAGGTTTTACAGACTGCTTTTATGTAGCTGTGTTCAGGAACACAGGCCAATAATAATTAATAAAAGGCCAATATCGGCCAGTTATATATGTATGTTTCAAACGTATAATTCATTTTTATATACATTATCAATACTCACTGTATGATTAAATATTTTTCCTGTTTCTAGGTACACCTATTATTTACAGACTATTGAATGTTGAGAATTATTTTGGTAAAATGACTTAATAAGTTACAAATGACTAAAATTGTACAGCTTGAAAATTGTATACCTGCTTAAAAACATACTGTGTGTATACAGTATGTCTATGTGTGTGTGTGTGTACGAGCCACATCTATGACAATGAGGTTAAGTGTGACAGAGGCAGGCCCCGCCCATTTGAGCCACTTCATAAATCTCTAAAATCTTTGACCTTGTTTCCCCAATAGTGGAAGTCACACCTGATCTAATGTGTTCTGACAAGAGCTTCACACCCCCTGGACACACACACACTGTACGCTGCTGTGAGGCTGTACCCACCCACCCACACACACACCCACCCACACACACACCCACACACACACACACACACACACACACACAAACACACACACACACACACACACACACCACCAATCAGAACACAGCACCCCACCAGGAGGGTGTGAACGCTATGACGACAGACTGAGAATGACAAGCGGGCGACCCACCGCAGTGAGAGGAGAGCGGGATCGTCTCAATCACGATGAGAGGGAATCCATTATGGTCCTGAGAGAGAGATCCTCTGCAGCCAAATTCAACAGACGCGCTGCTGTGAACTCAGAGTGAGGATATTCACTTCGCAGCAGTGCAAAATATTTAAGTGGGTTGTTGGCCAGGATGCCCGAGTCCATGTTGGTTTTACCCAGAAATAAACACGATATGACTTTACTGTTTGCTTACTCACAACTCCCTAAGCAGAGAAGTGATCCGATGACAAAGCGGCGCAACAACTGCAACTCACAGTGGGAGCGGAGAGAGTAGCAGGCATGATTTCAGATTGGAGGGTTGCCTGCTCTTTGCCCCTGTCTGGTCTCTCACTCTGTTATCTGAAAACATAATAAAATAAGTGTTTTGGGGTAGCAATCTCTCCCTGAAGGAACAGAGCATAGCTCAGGAACAGCTTGACCTGCTGCCAAAAGCAGAAAGCAGGATACCGACTGAAGGTCTGGAATAAATGCTGATCTAGTCGCCACACACATAGTGGTATCCAGCTACTGCTGAGACAAAAGAGATGTTATGTTCAGAAACACATCTTCAAATCTCCAGACCTCATTATCCAATTGTTGACTCGACCGAACAAAACTGCTGCAACTACAGAACATCATTATATATTATCTCTGAGACATGTCTCTGTCATCTCTTGTATGGTAGTATATTATAGGATACTAATTGCTCTCACTAGATCATTTAGTCAACTGAAAGTATTTTGCACCCTGCCATCATGATAATGATAAATTCAACAGAAAATAGGTGTCAAAAGCCATTATAATAGAGAAGAAAATAAGGTTATAACTGAAGGTATAAAAGGTAAAAAATGTATAATTAAATAAAAAACGTAAAATAAAAAAGTAAAAGTAGCTTATATCATTCTTGCAACTCACAGAATCCAGCTGTAATGTTAAGAAACCAGGTACATCTGTTGACAATACAGCATGAGTGAATTAAACGTTACATAAAACATAAATAGGTTGTTACAAGAAATGAAGCTATACAGAGATAGAGAAAAATGAATCTGATTGTAATGTCACATAAAGCAACTCTCTCAGTACTAATACAGCCAGGTACATAACAATGAAACTCCTATAAAGCTGGCTCGAGCTTATATGCAGCTATCCCAGGCTGTTACATAACACACTGATAAATCACCAATATGGCAGCATGAGTAATAAACTCATCAGCAACAGCTTCTTATTTACTGGGGGCTTTTATTCCCATCCCATAATTAAATTTTTATACCGTGTGTTTGTGTGGCTGCAGCGCTGAGCGATGGCTTAGCTGCACGGTCGCAGTCTACACTTACGGCCCGGTCGAGTCGAAAGCCCATCCCATTGCCGCTGCGGCGTTTTCATACTCCCATCAGTGTTACAGCCGCTGACATGGAGTGAGCCGGCGTGGATCGACACTCGGGCATCCTGCGGCCTGCGTCTTTGTCGGTGCATCATCTGTACTCAGTGTTCCTCTCCGCAGCGCGACGTCCATCTCATCCCCGTTCGTTGGTGTCAGTGTAGCGCAGGTCAGGGTGAGTCAGATCCTGTCTGTCTGTGTGTGTGCGCTAGTGCCAAAGACAACAGTATGAGGCGGTTTAGGGCGGCGGACAGGCCGGAGTGGAGATATCTGAGTCACGGGGGTGTTGGTGAGTTCTAGCCAGTGGCCTGAGGAGCAGCCAGTCATCCCGGTCTGAAGCCCCGGCAGACAATGACTGTCTGTCCGGTCGGACGAAGCTCTGCGGCCTGTTTGGCTGCCGCGCCGGAGCCCACTCCCCCTCGGAGGCTGTCATTCACAGCTAAGGCTTATCTCCCGCGCAAAACAGCCGATTAGCCTTGTTATAAGCTAATTGACTGCTCTAGTTGTTGCTGAAAGCTCAAGGAAAATCCTGGGAACATGATAAAGCATTGAGATAAATGGATGTGGTGTAAATACATGCGTCTTAGGTGGTTGAAATTAATTGTCGGAGTTATGTGGCTCAGTGAGGGGCGGAGGAGGAGGAGGAGGAGCAGGACGGGACAGAGAGAATGGTGAGGAATTAACTGAAAGCATAAGCTCCTACTGATTCACGGCCCAGAGGAAGAAAGGGAAAGATATCCTGCCGCAGGGAAAATCACTTTGGGAAGGCTTCTGGAATGGACTGCAAACTATAACACACCCAAGCAATTTTAGTTTCACCAAAAGCACAGCAGCCTTGGGCACCAGAACTATGCCAACACAGGCCAAGATACGCACCCGCGATGTGAGCTGCATTCAAAAGTCTCTCTCTCTTTCACCCTCTACAGCTTTCCCTCGTTCGCTCTTTCACTCTGCCGCTCACAAGCTTTTTCTTTGGCTCTACTCTCTATCTTCCTCTGTCTCCTGACCTTTCTTTTACACTTTTGCAACCGCAGCAGTTGTTTCATCATCCGGCTGTGATCTGGAGAGATCTCTATCAATTATTAATCAATTATGAAAAGGGACGACCTTGAGCGGCATTTGAGGTGCTACCATTCTAGTCTTGCATTAGCAGACCTCGTTACCTTGTGCCTCACAAATCATTTTCAACAAGCTATAACTAACCTAGATCATTTAGAAAATGTAAGCAAACTGAGTATGTGTGAGAGAGAAGGACAAAGAGACGGAAGGAGAGTGTGAAACTATCGACCAGGCAAACAGGATTTATCGCATTTGTCAGTGCAACATGCTTTTAGCCATTTCAAAGGGTTGCAGACCTGAATGGCGTGGTTAGATGGCTTTCTCTTCCCGCTGGGCCAGAGTAAAGCGCTTCATGCCAAGCTGTGATAAAGACAAAGGTCGACGGCCTGCAGGTCAGAGGTGGATTAAGAGCAGTGACTGGCTCAGGGTCGATCACCCAATGTGGCACAGCGGGAGAAGGAATCATACTGCACTTTTCATCCACTGCTTTAAAACAAGGCTGAAATATATGTGGCTTTGTCACACGCCGCTGTATTTGGTGTGAACGGGTTTATAATGCAATGCAGATTCGACAGGTCTTGGGGTGTATCCGTTTCCCCGATAATCTGAGTAAATCCGAAAATAAATAAGACTAAAAGCCTACATAGAAATATGATGCCTGATTTGAAAGCAACTGAGTAAATAACAGGAGCATAAGATGCTAAAAATGCATGCAAATTTTTCACAATGAGTTTCAAATGTATGAGTTTCCAATTGGGGAGATAAAGTGAAAAACCTCTAAAGCTGCTGAACTTCTTAGAGACAGTAAAATACATTATACACTGCACCTTCGCCCCAGGGGCTGTGTATGCCATCATTTTGGGCAAAAGAGTAAAAAAAAAAGAGTCAAAAGTATGACAGACTAAACATAAAATGAACAAATCCACAGCCTTATTAGCCTTGCAACCAATTTAGGATTAAACAGCACTGAATTTTGCATTATATTTCCTCCTTTAATCAATGCAGCTTGTATCATTTAATCAATGCAATCTGTTGCCTTGCAAGCCTCCCTTTCCCCAGCAACTCAATACATTCTAACACATGGAAGTCATGGCATTGCTAGGAAACAGGTGCAGAAACCCTCCCATATGACAAGTCTAGACCTGTATAGACCTGTTTTGCTTCCAAGAAAATCTATTGTCCAGCTTTTCCTACGGTATGAAAACATGCCCTGTTCCCCTGCTCCGACGCCCTTTGGATCTGTGCACGGTGTTGTTCTCAACAGGTGTATTAGCTGGCCTCCAAAGCTGGACATGATGTCCTGCAAATTACCTATGGACCTGTGAAAAATCCTAAAGGCAGGACCACATTGGACATATCACTGTGTGAATAACAAAGACTCTTGCTGTAGGTGAAGTCTATTGACTCCACCGTGCAGCAGCTTATCTGCTTTCAGTACTATAGGGACCAAAATGCGAGTCTATGATATTCTAAGCATCTCTAGCTGAATGGCCAAAACAAAATTTGGGCTGCATATTTATGCAAGGGGCCTCGGGTCTTTACAGCGCTTTACTAGTGCTCCTCAGTGAATTGACAGTCCCATTATGATAAACAGTGAACGATACTGTGCTGCCGAAAATGGATGATGACTATAAAAGCCCAGAAGAATCGCTAGTCAACAAATGCTGTGCTCTGTGATTAAGGATGCATTTAATCTCTAGTGAGATTGATGTATCTTATTTATTAGCTTTTAAACAAGATTCATCTTCCCTGCTGTATTCAGGCCCATCTTAACATTTGGCTAATTAGAAGTGTGTTGGGGAATGGCAGGTGGTTGAACGGGGAGTTTGCTGCTGGATGATTCGTCACCTCCCGGGGTGACGCACCAGTAACGGATCACATCGAATAAAGGGGATGCATAATGGCTGCTATTTCCCAGGCTGAATAAAACGAGTTATCTGGGCCACTCAGCTGTGTGCTGCTTCTATGTGTGAGGGGTAGCGAGGGTCTATCTGACAGTCAAGGGGTGACGGCTCTGCATCTGGACTCATGGGAATCAGTCACAGTAATAATCAACAAGGAGAGGAGGGTTGTTTGCTGTGATGAGCCTCTCACAACATGCCATAGAGCCAGTATGAGCTCCATGTATCTTGTTAATGAGAGTGGGGAGACAAGAGTTATGGAGATGAATCTCCCAGCCATCTCCCAGTATTAATGGATATAAAAAATACCACTCCAAAAATGATTACCTTCCTGCACATGTGACCGCTGAGAATGGATGGGCAAAAACTACCATTACGGAGATATAGAGATCATTTAGAGCCCACTCAAGGTTCCTATACGGTTCAATTTCCTCACTATTCTCTCCCCGTCTAGATCAAATTGTTTAAATGAACATAACTATAATCTGTCACTTAATGCATTCACATTCTATTCAGAGCAAAAAAGCAGTCAATATACCATCTCACAACACCCGCTTATATTAATGCAACCCGTGTCTATTGCTAGAATGAGTCAGTGTCATTAGGTTAAATGTTTAATTATTGATATCTGATGGAGGGGAATGTGTGCACGTCCTTACCACTGCATCAATTAGCTAGCGTGTCATTCCCTCTGACAGATTGACACGCACACACACACTAACACAAATGTCAACCCGTTACACATGCAAGGTTTGTGTACCGTATTCTTTCACATGTGCAATAAAACACAGTTTCCCACTCCGTTTCCCATAGAGTCTGTTTCAACCCAAGGTGAATTAGGCAAGTCTGTTTGAACCCAAGGTGAATTATTTACCTCAGCAGTCTTCCAGCCACATCACAAAGCATACCTAATAAATGGGCTAGGTCCTGAGGGCGTTTATTCACTGCTCTGCCAGTGTAAGTGCTGAGGAAAACACCACCTTGTGAACTTCTGACCACTAAATGGATAACAAAAAAAAAGTCTGCCAAAAAACACAGCATGTCAATTAATTTCACTGTCCTCTTGGCCATCTAAGACACATATACAATAAGTTAGGATTTGAAACAGAAAATGAAACAGAATTATTGGCTTTTGTTGAAGTTTTCTACATATAGAAAAAGAAAAAAAAACAACTTACTTGGCAATTTAATATTTCACAGTTCATGCTGAATGCAACTGATGATGCCAAAATGCCAAAAGCGCAAATTCTGTGGACCACTTCCTTCAACAGAGATGAAGAGAAGAAAAGCTAGATTGTATCGAACATGAATGTGAAAACACACAAACAAATCCACCAAACCACCCACATACCTCCCTGCCTCTTTCCTCTTCCCACACACATACACACACACACACAGTGGGATCAGCTCAGCCACAGTGGGAGGGAGAGAGGAGCGACAGCAGAGTTTCACCCTGATCTCTCTGATGTGGTCCTGAGAGGCTCGAGCGAGGACAGCAGCTTAGCACACCAGCGCTGCCCTGCATTACAGCTCCACATGCATGATGGGAAGGCCCAGGGGTGCCACGGCCCTACAGCTCCACGGGCATGATGGGAAGACCCAGGGGTGCCACGGCCCTACACCTCCACAGGTGTAGGGCCGTGGAACCTCCTGGCCTGCAGCAGGGGGTTCTAGAGAAAGGTGGGACACTGCTATGTTTGGACATGACTTTGACAAAATGCCACCTGTCACACATTTCACAGCTCAGGAACATGCCGACCATCTGTGATGTTAACTCCCCCCGACAGAGAGAGAAGAGAGAGAGAGAGATGGCATATGAGAAAGAAAATAACAAGATAGAAATGATACCAAGGAGGGCAAGGGTGTGGGGAGCGAGAGGAACAAAAGGACATGCTGCTGCCTCCTCGACTCCAGGCCACTGCGGCCTCCTCACTGGAGAACATTATGGGATGTATTTTCCCTGAAAGCTTTGAGAGGGGAAATGCCTGACAAAAATGACAGATGATAGATGACACCTTCAATCAGAACGCCTGCTTTGATCGTGTCATTAACGATGGGAGGGGGAAGCTGCTAATGGCTGGCTGTGCTTTCTGACATCCCGGGTAATTGTCAGCTCATTCAAGGTATTTTTCATCTGCTTCATCAACGACTGGAAGTAACTGCCATCTATTTTGCACTAATTATAAGACAGAAAATAACTTTTAATACACTGCTTGTCACTAAATGCACAATGAAACATCAATTGAATCAAAATTAAGTTTGTCAGTATTTGCTGATTAGAAGTAATAGTGACAAATAGATTAACCCCGCTTGTTGTTCCCATGTGCAATAAACAAAAGAGGTCACCAAATTCAAACACAACAAATATAATTACAATCATGATAACTTTTTCATTCATGATTAGCATTTTGTTCATGCTTTCAGGGGAGAATTTCTAATCTCAAAATATAAATTGAGATTCATTTCACAATAAAAGCTTGCTGCCGAACTCATCAATTCAACCGCTATCTCATCTACCTTGAAATAATAAAAAAAACGAAAAACTGGAAATAATAAAAACTAGCCAGTAATGGGACTTTTTGATTAAATGAGAAGTTTTTACATTTTCAGATGGGAGAGACCCACAGGTGAGCAGTGTAAAAAAAAGAAGAAAGAAATCATCCAATTGCGGGCTGACTCCAAAACATTAATGAAAACCGTCACAGACCAGACACAATGCCCTGAATCAAATATTCTATCTGTCAGCATACAAAACAAAGTCCTAAAATCTGAATGGAAAAATAGGGCAATCAATCACACAACTTCCCTGTGGTCCCTGTGCTCCCCTGTCTGTCTCTCTCTCTCTGTCTATGTTTTGTTTGTGTGTGTATTGGCGTGGGCGTGGTCTCCCTTCCTCGTTCTCCTGGCTCCCAGCTCTGCTCATCCTGCACACCTGTCTGCAATCGGCTCATCACCTCTCCCAGTCTGCTCACCGGCCTCTCATCAGCTCATCTGCCTGCAGTATATCTACCCCGGCTCTTCAACCATTCTTCGCCAGATTGTTGTTTCAACCACAGTGGTAGTTACGCTTCTAGGCCAAATCTAGTTAGAACTTCTAGCGACTTTGTCCCTTTGTGTTTCCTGTGACTAACCAGCTTTTCTTGTGTCCCAGGATCATCACCCGCCTGCCTGTCCTCCTGCCTGTCTCCCTGCCTGCCTGCTAGCAACCTCCTAGCCTCCAAGCTACACCTGCCTGCCACGCTTCCCCTCATCCCATGCTCACGCCAAGCCCCGCTCCTCCTCACCATCACTCCCCCTTGCAGCCACCGGATTCCCATTCCCTGCCATCAGCCCCTCATCCAGATCCTCCCTTACAATAAAACCTTTCCCTACCAACACCACCCTGTCTGTGTCCTGTGTTTGGGTCCCACTTGTGTTCATAACAGCTTTCAGCTGTGAAACAAAATGACAAAAGACTGAGTTTTAATTCAGAGATCCATTTGAACCAAAACAGGGATTTATTAAAACATCATGTGCGTAGTCTTACGTGAAATCACTTCTATTGTTATACAGTGAGACATTATCAGCTCTTGCAGCAGAGGTGTAATCAGTGTAAAATGCAATCCCGACCGAAGCAAATGATGGAATGTCAAAGCTGTTTTCAGCTGTCTTCTGCTACAGGAGCTGTGAAATCCAACCAATGTATTATCATTCTGTGTGCTTTATCAGCCCCGTTTTAGAATTTATACAGGCGACCCTTTTAATCCTCCAACAGGGGAAATATATTGCAAAGATGGAGGATGACAAAAGGAGAGAGAGAGAGAGAGAGAGAGAGGGAGGCAAGAAAAAAATGGGATGGAGGGAGGGAGGGAGAAATTTGGGATATTGCAAAAAACCCACTGCACCATCCCTGCCTTTCACATATTTAGAAACATGAGGTCTTATTGTTTATGATGAATACGCCCTCTTAACTGCTCCCACGGTGATTCAAGTCAAACCCTGAGACATCTACAGAGATGCAACCGGGATTAATAAGCCATCACTTCCTGGCAACTGGCAGCGGGGTGACATGTGCAGCAAAATATTTGGGGAAAATGAGGTAGGGAGAAAATGGCTGTACTCCGGGAAACAGCAGTCACACAGGGACAATGTGAACCACCATGGGCAGGTGCATTACTCACCACAAGACAGCGTGTTTCCACTGGCGACATGAGGGAGTACAGCAGAGTGGAGCAGACAGAACGTGCGACAGGGAGGATTTCATTTTGCCTATTGGCGGTGGGAACACATGGGAAAGGGAGATTTTCATTTTGCATGCTTGACTATGGAAAGATGTAAATGTTTCCCCTCTGGTATTCACTGATTACATTCTCTCTCTCTCTCTTGTTCTGGATGGATAAGTCAGGCTGGAGTGGAGAGGCTCTGGTCCGTCCTGTGTCCTCCCTCCAGGACGTCCCACAGCCTGCCTGACTGGAGCTCAGGTGGGACGTTTTCCTCTCTCTGACTCTTAGTGCAGTGGTTCTCAACGTGGGGTCCGGGGACCACCAGGGGTCCTTGAGGGGGTTCCAGGGGGTCCCCAGCAAATGGATGAATTATTAACTTCACCATTATTTCACTTACAAGAAGTTAACAATTAGAGAATGTAGAAGAATGACTATTTTGGTAGTTTCACTCTCAGTCTCCACCTAAAATACATATGGTCATGGAATTCTGGACAAACGCATATCTAGCAATAAAAATATTCTCAGATTTGGGGTTGAGAGACAAAATCAAATGGGGGTCCGTGCCCCTAATGTGTACCAAATTAGGGGTCCTTGATATGAAAAAGGTTGAGAATCACTGTCGTTTGGTTTAAGCGTCTGAAAAGCTGTCGTCATCAGGAAGGACGGCTCCAGCGTGTCCTCTCCCTGTCCTCTGCCCGGCCGGGCCCTCGGGGGCCAGAAGCACCTGTCCTTCAGAAGGACAGCGAGGCCTGTGCTTACCGCTGCTGTCAGGACAGCCGTCCTAGCTGCAAATCACAGGGCCTTGGGGGAGGAGAAGAGGTGAGTCGCGAGGACGAGGGAGGGGAATGCTGAGCGATGGGAGGAAATAGTGGCAGATAGTAGTCTCATGTTGTAGGACCCGAGGCATAATGGTGCTTAGAATTTTTCCACAGCCAATCACTCCATTAGGCTTTCTTAGTGATCCAAACTGGGGATTTGGCTCCTTTTTTAGTTAGGTGTCTTTAGAAACAACAGGTGGGGATTCATGATGACATTCGCCGTTAATTCTGGCACAGTGTATGCAATATCTACTAAATCGAAATAGTTTTGTTTATGGGAATAACTGATGACAATCTCCAACAATGATAATTTTTGGTTTTTAATACCTTTCAATGGGTGGGACAAGGGAAATCTATGCAAGACAGTTATTTGAGATTTATGTTGGTTGTGGAGTTTAAAGGCTCTGTCCACAAGTCCTGCACGCTGTGTTACCACGCTTTAAAATTGCCACTGATTAGCTACGCTTTGGTTCTGCTGTCAATAAGGATTTAATGCTTTTTGAAAGAAAAATAAACCTTTAAATGGATGCCTGAATCAGTCTCATCCGTTGAGGACGGTAATCCTATAGTATAATGGAACTGCGTTGACCTGGCACTGCATATAGCCGGTATGGGGAGTACACAGCTTTAGCCTTGGCAACGCTCCATGGCTACCGCACAGCTAAGATATGGAGCCAGTATAGGTGTAGGAGAAGAATGATTACTGGCTGACAACAGAGAGACATGTTGCCATGAATGTCAACAATACCTCGCCAATACCTCACTACCTCACCCACGAATCAATTATATACTGGGATGCTTCTCTGGGTTTGTTGTTCCATTGCACGCATGTAGTTATGCACTATGGACCTCTAGACTGTATAATGTTAAGTCTGCATGAATGTATTCAAGAACTGGGCTTGGCTGCACGGTGTATATGTGTGTGTACGTGTGTGCAAACGCGACTCAGGGAGAGAGAGAGAGTGAGAACAACACAACACTTTCATCTTGCCAAGTCTGACACCAATCTCTGCCAGTCTAGCAAGCTTTTCTCGCCTTATTTTTCTGCATACAGTATCTACTCTTACCTTTATGTTGTTTGTTTTTCTCCCACACTGCGCCCTTCTATATTTACACCTTCTGCATAATTCTTGTTCTGCGGGTGAGGTGGGTACAATGCAGGTTTATTTTATTTGGCCTTTATTACCTTCAGTGTTTATAATGAGAGGGAGCTGTAGATTACTCTGTCATGAAAAAGAAAACCTAAAGAAGCTGGAATCCATTTCTTTTTTAATCTAGTTCAGATTTTCTCACTTTTCTTGGCTGTTCCTTTGTTGCTGCCTCCCACACATGTCCTAACTCACACAAATACCGCATTGGCCTACTGTAGCACAGCAGGGGTTGTGCTAATAGAGCCCATATTTCCCTTTGCCCAATGAAGGATAGACCATAGGGGTTTGAGTAATGGGCCGGCACCACCTGTGCCCACCATGCCAGGGGGATGTGGACTGTAATGCTGATGAGCGTCTGAGGGCCAATGCGCCAGCCCCCTCCACCATTCCCCCTCTTCATATCTCCCTCCATCTTGAAAATGCTCCTCACTAGGACCTTCAGCTTGCCTCTCCCATTTCCCTCGTTTGAATAAAAACCGCCTGGACACCGCAAGAAAAACAGCATTTATGTGAAAGGCAGTCTTGGGTCTCATTTTCTGTGGAGAACTGCGTATGAGCACATTTAGTTGTAATGCTAATGTGCGCTTTCTCAGAATGTCTTTTAGTCTGTGGTTGGGAACACCGATATTTGTAAGGCAGAAATTAAAAAGGCTCCCTAATTGCAGTGCTAAGGGATGCATCAATTAGCGACTGCTACAACTGGCAGTTTCAGCAAAGAAAACACAAAAAAACCCTAATGCAACTAATCTTTTTTTCATACACACATGGATGTAAATGCACACGCACACATGCACACACACACACACACACACACACACACACACACAACAAACCAAGTTGGTGTTAATGGCCAACACAGTACAACAGCCAACCCCTGAAAGAATTACAACAACATGAATATGCAGCATTAGGTGAAGACCCTTCTGTTTCACACTCCCTCGACCCCTGATTAGGCTCGACTGGTCTCATTTTTATTTAGTCTGTGGCTCAACAGAGACACCGCTCCACTGCTATTCTCTGTTCCAGGGTCATGTACCCACTGCAGTGTTATCGGCCAGGCTGACTCAACTTTCTGCACTTCTCACACTCATGCATTTTGCATGTATTTGGAATGGGAAGTCCAGAAAATGGTTTTGTGTTAGTCAAGCCGATACAAACACTGTCCTCTCTAGTTTGCTGTGAGAGACACACAGAGAGAGAGAGAGAGAGAGAGAGAGAGAGAGAGAGAGAGAGAGAGAGAGAGAGAGAGAGTGTAACAACATGCCCTTGATTCATAAACAATGGGAAAATGCTAAACATTCTCCAGCAAAATTGACCATAAACTGTGCAGAACAGCTTCATACAAATCAACACTAAATGTGTGGCATTTCAGAGAGTTCTGTTGAATATATAACCGGAAATCTAGATTTAAGCTACAAAAATTATTCATATATATTTAGATATTTATATATACGACAACATATTGGAGTGAGGTTATGCGAAGGTAAAGCTGTATTAAGTTGTGCTGTCAAGTACACAGGATGAATTGCTGCGAATTGCTCCTTGTGTTTCCATTATTCATAAAGGTATTCACGTCTGAAGGAGAGGCACAAACAACGCTGAGACATTCAGTGTGTTAAATTATTGACAGAACCTCAAGATCTCAGAGAGGCTTCTCTCTTTGATATTGTTCAGGTTAAATCTGGCAAGCTGCTCTCTTCTTTGCTTCTTGATGCCCACTCCCTTTCCTGGCTGTTTACCCATTTCCTTTCGCCTTACAAAAACCCACCTTCATCCCCCCACTCTCCTCTCTGCCTCCCCCAAGAATAAGACTGACTCCTATCCTCACGCTTGCAACACCACTGAATTTCTCTTGAGGCAAGGGATTAAAAGTTTCATGTCTATTGTAATCCCAAAGTGATAAAGTAGAAAGAGAATCACATTCTCAAGGATTCATGAAAGTGAATCTAACGGTATACAATATTGACAAATGTAGACTTAGAACTTCCCCAATGTGGGCCACCTTCATATCAAAATACCTATTGTAATACAGCCTATGGCATCATATTTCTGTTTTCTCAAGCTGCTACAGCTGATGCATCCAAGGAGTGAAAGTAGCATCCAATACTGAGCCACTGACATGCGGAAAAGTAATAAAATATGGATAAAGTCTGGGGATCAATAGCATCCAGTTCAACACTACTGGCTTACCAAGGGGTCCACAAATGTCCCAGGGAATAGACCTGGGTCCCAGAGGCAGGAAATTGAAGAGTGTGTGCGTGTGTGGGAGGGAGAGAGAGAGAGAGAGAGAGAGAGAGAGAGAGAGAGAGAGAGAGATAGGCACCATGGTAGCACTGGTGTGTCCTGGCCGAAGCAGTATCAGTGGAACCAGGTTTCATCAAAGATGCACAACCTTAAAGGAGACTGTCTGGAGAATGTGCCTGCATCCGTCTGTTGATTCCGCATTCAAAGCACAGTCTTGAGAGACTCAAGTGAGAACAAACATCTGCTTGGCGTTTTAAGTCTGTTTACTTTTTTGCTTCTGCTGTGGTCCTTTACTCTCAGCCCATTTCTGAACAGTTTTACTCAGAAAACTCTGATTTACAGCAACAGTTGCAGGCTGGGGAGGTTACATGCACACACCTGGGAGCTGCCTTTTACAACCACAGCCTTGTACCGCTCAACACTGAGCAACTTCGCTGAAACAGCTGGGGATTAACTGCTTTGCTCAAGGGCACAAAGGCAGTAGTAATTGAAAGGGGAGTGTGACTGTATGGGGGTGGGTGCAATCTCACTTCTCTAACCTTGAGACTACTTCCTGATTTGGAGTTGGAAAATAAAACGGGTGCATAAAGAAACTGCTATCTGTTTTCGACAGATAGCACCAGAAACCATAAAAATTCTGCCAGTAGGCACATTTCCTAGGTGAAATAGTAGCAGCATCGCATGCAGGAATCTGAAATAAAAGGAAGAATGAGAAGAAATGGCTGCTTCGCTTTGCCGCGCACAGCTGAGTTGGCTGACACCAGCACCATTATGATCCAGAAGCATTTGATCAAATCAGACATTGTCGTAATGCATGTCAGCGATGCGTATTATGGAACCAAGTGCGATATGGAGGATGCAACTAGGTGAGATTCAGACAGCATGCATAATATCCATCACATGGCTGAGTTTGTGTTTCAGGCCCAGGGCTTGGGAACTCGTGCCTTCCGATGCTGAGCAGCAGTCTGACCTGAACCTCGGAGAGCCTCAGAGCCGGACTAATCCCTGTGGACTCCGAGCTACGCACCACCACATCACATAATGCCTGACCCAGAGAGGGGAAACTGCCACGGAACAGGCATAATCGTCCAGACTAAAATGGTCATATGCCATGTGAGCACTTATAACCGCGGGGGATTGCAATGCCGCTAGTATCTCACAGTCACAACCTGAAAACAGAAATCTAGAAATCGTGTGGGATGTAATGATGTGGAAGGAAGTTCTTGGCATGTGTCCAAGGTCTTAGAAAATGGAATATGACTTTTGCTAATGCCTAATGGTTGCCTGTGTATGTGCCTCTTAACTGTTGTGCAACTAAGTGCTTTAATACAATACTGTAGATGTTCATTGCAATGAGCCAAAAATGGCAAGAGAGAGGGTGTGAAGTTTTGACAGCCACAGGGGATCATATGAGTAAGAGATCTTGTGCTGCAGAAGTATGAGCTAGCAACACTTTCTTCACACTCTAATTGCATCTTAGGTGTGTTTGCGTGTGTGTGTGTGTATATGGCCCTGGGCTGATCGCTGTCCTGGCAGACAGGATAAGGGACACCGATGAGGAGAGCCAGAAAGAGCCAATATCACACGCTGGGAAGCCCATATTAGTGTCAGTGCCGTGCCTGCTGCTGATTGATCTGCCAACCCAGCCCACCGGACGGAGCCAGATCTGTTCCCTGTCCCTGTGCTTTCCTTGAAGCAATAACACGCTGTTAATGTGTAGGTGGCTGGAGCGCATGAGACAATGTTGTAAGTAGGTGTTTGTGGGCTTAGAAGGTCTGAATGCGAATATAGATTTTGATCGTGGGCGTAGCAGTATGTGTATCTGCAGTACGTATGTAGTTTATGTATGTGTGTGTGTGTGTGTGTGTGTGTGCACGTATGATTTATCCATGTGTGGGAGATGTGTTGTGGCAGACCGGTGAACGGAGAGACCTTAGGTCAAGCTGTATGTTTGTGCTTATCATACACTGAAATAGCAGCCTCTTTCTTCACTTATCTCTTGTATGTGGGCAGGAATGCTCACTTGAAAGCAACACAATATTTTCTTTCTAATATAGTATACATGCATGTGAAGGTGGTCAGTTGCAACTCATGCATGTTTTTTGGAAGCTGCAGCGGAGAGACTGGAAACAGCCCCAGCTAATGGTATTCATAGAGGAGAACACCGTCCATTAGCTTTCTATTTCAAACACTAACCTTTTACGAGTCCTGTGGTTTATGCATGGACGTGACCTTATGAATACCAACCATGTATAATCTTTTCATCTGCATTCAAGGCCGGCTCTATACAGGGAGATTAAGGTGATTGTTCGCCGAGGCCCACAGCTTGCTGTCAAACAGCCGTCGGATGCTGGGCGCTCCTGCACTAGTGGCATATCAATGACCGGCGGTGTGACCATTCACAATAGGACATGGTGCTGTTAATGGTCTTTACTACTAGCCGGGAGCTGGACCTCATGAACACACCCATGTCATCCGTTTTGAGGAGGGAAATTGGATTGGGGCGCGGAGCATGGCGAGCAGAGGGCCGGCTCTGTTAATGAGATTGCCGTGGTCGGGGCTGCAGCTTCCACCCTGACTCAGTTGTTTATTTCAAGCCAGATCAATAGTCTATGGTCTGCTGTACAGAACGCCACAGAGAGGTCAATGACGAACGAGAGGAGGAGGGCCCTGCATTATTACTTAGGTGTGCTTAAAACGCAATCGAGGCTCAGCGGTAATTGAACGACCTTTGTGGAAGGCTTGATGGGGCCCTTTGCAAATAGGCCTCTGTCAATCTCCTCAGTGTGTTTTATGGTTAAAGGTTTGATGTGGAAAACAAGGGGGGGAGGGCGGCAACAGGTGGTGCAGATATCTCGGCTGCACAAAGCAGCGCGCTCCATGTAAGACTGCAAATAATTAGCCAAACTACAGGCTGAAAATAAGTTGTGTAGCTGAAAATAAATCAATGAGATGTGTGCATGTTTCACTGTCTGGCAATCTGGAGGAAACCTTTGATGTGCATGTACCTTCCCTTTCAACTCCAAAACATATTCCATAAATATATCCCATAGAGAAGACCATGGCATGTTTATTCAATTAACCTTTGGAGAGATGAATCGCAAACCTACCTGCTCACAAATGGCATGCAGCAGTAGCCATGAGGTGAAAAAAGGGGGCATGTGATCAAAAGGCCGCCCACTCAAATCCCCAGCTAACAGGGTTGGGGATAGAGTGAAATTTGAGGCTAGAGAGCCGTTAGTGCCAGCCTCCACGCCCATCCCTACCTCTATTATCCCACAGCAGACATAGAAGGCTGTTAAACTTGGCATTTCAATATGTAGAGCTGAGGGTCTGTAGCAGGGCAATGTTGAAAAGAACCAAGGGGGCTTAAATTAAGGTAAAAAAAAAAGAATAACTGTAAATGCAGAGAAATTATTTAAGGTGAATGGAAACAGACAAATTGCTTAAACGGATTATAGGTAAACAGCAGAGGGGATTTTGACAGTGGAAATTCAACAACAGAACAAAGGATTTGTTTCTTAATCTGTGAGCAACCCGGGTTCACACCGCATTTATAGAAATTGTATCAACAAAGCTGAATGTCGCACTATTAAGAATACCTACCTTCACAGATAAATGACTTGCAGTGAAAAAAATAATCCAAGCATTAATAACGCTTAATCTTACATAAAGTGCACACACACACACACACACACACACAAACACACATAAACAAAGCCTCTAAGGGGAAACACTGTGAGCATAGTGCAGCATTGCTATGCAGTTAAGGGTCTTATGAGATTTCTCTGGGGATAGAGCTGATACATCATGGTGGCTAGGCAAAGAGGATAACCTTTTTTCATCCCCTGCTAAGAGAGTGTGATTAGGTGGTAATCTCCATCTCTGAGCATTGTTTAATTTATCATCGTAGGCGCAGGATCTAGTCCTCTGCGGAGCTCGGGCGAGTAGCGTGGAGACGTGTTATGTGTTGCACACAGAGAGGCTTAGCTGATAAGGTATCACTCACATTATACTGTGGATGGTTGGAACATTTTGCCTTAATTGGCCCTTGGCACTGTGCTCCAGCTCCAGCCATCCCCAGCAGTTAGACTGGGCCTAGCTGTGGGTGGCTGAGAGTATATCAGACTCTGCGATGTGGGAGCAAGGCTGGAAGCAAAAATGGACTACCATAAACTACAGCACGGATCTAATAGATTTATTGATTAGCGGGCTGTCTACTAGTTCCTGTTCTCACTGTGATAGATTCAGCACATGGGATCTGCTGCTGCAAGACGCTGGCCAGAATTATGGGACACATTTGTATTACTGAGCAGAACAAGCCATTGCCTTTGCTCTATAGCATACCATACCATGCTCTTTCTCTCTCTCTCTCTCTCTCTCTCTCTCTCACTCTCAACCCCTCTGACCCTCTTCCACACACACATACACACACACAAAAACACACACACACACACACACACACACACACCCCTCTTTTTTGCTGTTGGTGCTTTGCAGTTCAAAGGACCATCTGTCCTGTTAAGCCTGTAATAACCAGCCTCTATCAGAACTGGATTTCTCACATTTACATACAGATTCTCCAAGACCTATGCACGCACACATGCAAATATGTACACACGCTTACACACACACACACATACACACACACAAACACACACACAAATAATAACTCACTAGCTCTGTTTATATGCGTGTCTCACTCCCCTCTCTTAATCTGGTTCTTACATCCTTTCTGGTCTTATAGCGACAGCACTCTAAATGCAACGATAATGAATAGGCCTCAGGGAGTCTTTGCTGACTTGCAGCAGCAGGCTAATGAGATTAGCAAAACCATTGAGGGCCGGTTAACGGCATGAGGCCCCCTATGAGGTGGAACAAGATGAGGAAGCAAGGAGGACTGGGGCATCGACATGGGTCTGATCTACCAAATTAAGCCTGACTATATCCAACATACTGTCCAAGCAACTGTACAACCAAAATCACCGGGACGCTGCTACTAAAGAAACATTATATGTCTCGATGAATTTGGGAGCAAAATTAGGGAGACTAACTGTACAGTGTTCCCATTATAGATGTATGCGTAACAAGGAGAGGACGTTAATGGGCTGCTGCAGCAACTGTTCTTCATGCACTCATCCTGCTGGATTTACTGATGGTTGTATAGATTGATCGCATTACTCGGAGGTGCAGCAACAGCTTCAGGGCAAACATTGCACAGTATCTGTCTTTCAGTTTCGGACAATTTGCCTCTCCATCATCTGTGGGTTTATCCATTCTTACGCAATGTTTAGACTGATGAAATGCCAGCAAATCACTCAGTTTTGGCTGTTCGCTACTGTACTCATCTCCTGACTGCAACAATGCTCACTTGTTTCTGCTATGTGCTGCTGCATGCTAAAGTCACGTGGAATGGAGGATGTAAATAGCGGCGAATATACTGTATGCTGTGCACACGATGGGTGTGATTGGTTATATTGTTACATGCGCACAGTATTTCAGATACTGGCTCAAATCCCGGCTAAGGTCTTCAAGATAGGCTGTTTAAAAGCACCTTTAATAACTGCATCTTGACTATCCCTGTGTCCATTAGAGAGAGATGGAGCGATGGAGGGAGAGAGGGAGGGATGGAGAGAGAGAAGGAAAAAGTAGCATCATCTGAATGAATAAACAGAACTTCTGCCTATATCTGTTCTATCAATGAATTAGCTTGCAGAATGTGAACACCAACAGCAAACAGGATAACATGTTTACAAGCATCAGTATCCATGGATAATATCAGGATAACCATATGGAATTAACATGAGCCAATGGATAAATGGAAAACTTGAGTATGCTGAATATGAAGGGAATATTAATTTGCATGTAAATGTAGCTGATGTGAATAGCAGGGGAATGTTAATAAGGGCACTTGATTTGATAGTACAGCAGGAGTTCTAAATTAAACAAAATTAGATTACAATAATTGCTTTTATATTGTTGGATTCTATGATTGTTAACCATGGAAACTAGAATCATGATGTACAATTCTACACAATTTAATTGTGCAGTCCTAACTATACATTACCTAGACATAAAAAGGAACACCGACCTGACTTCCCATGATTACTGAGCTAACATAGCTTTCACAGTATTAACACCTCTGCACTACCTGTCTAACACTTCACTGAACTTGGCCTCTAAATTCAACAAAAGTGGTAATATGTCTCTCTCTGTACTTGGATGAGTGGGATTTCTTCATAACATTATTAATGGCTGTTGGCTTGAGGGCATGGTTCTGATTAAGCACTTCATTTGCCTGATGGTGGGCTGCTGCTCCATGTCCTGTTCCTGTCGGAGGGTTCAGAAAGAGAGAAGCGGGCTGACAGAAGGAGCAGTACAGCCTGCCAGTACAGCTCCAGGGCCGGCTAATCCTAAACTAATGAAAGTCATCCATTTTGATCAAGTCTTGGACACACAACAGTGACCACTGACCATGAGCTCATGAAGAACTAATAAAAAAATCCAAGTGTATGTCATTTTATCCGCTGTGTTTGACAGGAGGGAGGTAGCGCTTTTATGCTTGGTTGAGTGCTGTATTGTAAGAACTATAATCAGTTGGTCTCTGATCCAGACAGGAATGATGGGACACTGATTGAGAAGGAGTTTTAAACTCCATTCTTATGGCTGACACGTCAGGAGGGCAACAAATCCTCCACATCAGCACAAACAAACAGACACACACTCACGTACACACTCGCACAGACACCAGTGATACACCGACACGCATGCACAACCCACATATGAGAACACACACATCATATTTATCTGCCATTCCTCATTTCTCCTTGAGTCACTCAATGACTGAGGCTGCAGTAAAAAGAGCATAAAGAATACAAATGAAATGCCAAAAACAAAGTTTCAAACGCAGCTTTTGTTTTACCGCAGAGAAAACATCTGCCATGGTTCAGGCGTGACAGGGGAGCGCACAAGGATGTGCGGGCACACAAATCCCCAAACCCACACCCACCCACACAAAAAGACAGATATGGGAGAGATCAGACACAGAGGCAGTACACTCCTCAGGGGCAGTAGCACCGCACTGTAACAGAGACAGTGCTTTTTGATATGGAGGGGCTCCAGCTATGCCTTGCCACAAGGCCCCGAATAACCTATTTAGACATATCATCCATGCTGTTATATTATTATGGCTACATGCCATTAGCCACACACTCTATTATCCTGCAAAAGCTTAAGGAGATCCCATAGTATCTATATGTATTTAATACCATTGTTATCATTGCATTAACAGCAATGCGTTAACACGGGTTGAAATGGTGATTTCATAATTGCTTTGCACTGTTAATTTTCTCATTTGCATCAGTGATGAACAAGACAGCCATAACAGTCAGCTGTAACAGGATGTAACAACTTAATATGCTGTGTGCAGTGTTGTTACTATTTTATTTGCAGCCTTATAACGCAGCCGCAAGAGTACTGCACATTAAATACCCTCCTAAAAGGTCATAAACCAAAGCAATATGTTTCAGCTTTAGCATGTAGCAATGCATTACACTTTTAGATTGTACCTTGATGTTTAGATAGGGATATTGGCTATTAAAGGCAACATGTTAGGGGATGAAACTACAACAGGAGATACTCTAGTGTTTAAGGAAGTTGAACTATCTGAGAGCGAAGGCTAAGCTGCTAGCAAACACACGTGAGAAGAACGTGGACTTACAGAGGTGAAGTTGTGGGTGCCGCAGAGCTCTCCTCGGTACTTGCACGAGAGGAGCATGTCGTCCAGTTGGTGGCCGAGTCTGTCCATAAACTCCAGGTTGGTTCCCTCAAAGTTTCTGGGTGGCAGGAAGAGCCGGAAGTCTGACAGCTTCCTGAACCAGGCCCGACGGTCCTCCTGAAGCAAGTCCAGAACCATGGGCCTCACAGTCCGGTTGGCCAGCAGGAGGCCCAGCCAGTGGCCGGCAAAATACAGGTCGCTCTTGGTGAGCTTGTAGAGGCGGATAGGGTTGTTGTTACAGATAGTGACAGCAGGGAAGGCCAGCTCCTTGGCCCACTCAGTGTGGACCCGTGTGTGTGTGGGGAAGGAAAGCCAGTGGAGCAGGCGGTTGGAGGACCAGGACAAGAGCAGCCCCAGGGAGGTGCAGAGGGCCAGTAGCCAGAAAGCCCTGCGACCCGCGGAGCCACCGGGGACGCACACATGCCTCAGGCCGTGCAGGCGTGTCCTTGACAGCAGGGTGGAGGTGATCTGGGCCAGGCCCGGCTTTGCAGGATGACGCCGACGGCCCCTCCTGATCACGGCCGGGGATCCCCGCCGGAGACAGCGCCCCTCCAGGGCCATGGCTGCCCACAGCGCTCCTACAGCCGCGGGAAAGGCTTCATTTCCCAGCCAGGCCTCAGGGGCTGGGGCCCACATGTAGCTCCAGGGCAACGATAAATCCACTGCTGTAATCCACACCTGGATACGTGCTTTGCCTTACCAATGTTACAAGCACATGAACTCCTTATTAATTCCAAATATACTGTATGCACAAGGACACCCACTCAAAACTGTCTGATGTGAAGTCTCCTTTTCCGGTGGTGTGGGAGCTCTGATTAACTCAGATGCAGCTACTTGTTGGTCATCTCTCACTGTTCTGTCTGTTTGGCTACCTTGACCTGAGATTGCTCCAACTCATCCAACTCCGCAGAGTTTTCAGAAAAAAAAGAAAAAAAAAAATCAGCCATGCAAATGTGCTCCGAGCGAGGTGGCTTCTACATGAGTGACTCTAGCATCCACCACGGTTAGTGTGACAGTGAACAAGAGAGGATGAGACAGAGAGAGCGAGAGCAAGAGGGAGGGGAGGAGAGGAGATAGGGAGGGAGGGAGGGAGGGAGGGAGGGAAGGAGGACTGAGGATAGAATACAAAATACCACGGGCTAAGCAGAGAAGAAGAAGAAAAAAATGAAAGAAGGGAAGGTAATTAAAAAAAATGTGATGACAGCGATGGGAATTGGCCGATGTGGCGTGCGTGGTGCAGTCTTGTCAGAGGAGAGCTTGTCTTGCGCCGGCGTTTTCCCCTCTACTGAGTCAGATGTCTGTTTGGACTTCACCGGCATCCAGCGGCATTCACCACAGGTCACCATAACGTCCGGAGACAGCGATCACTTCCACGTTAAGTGTGAGCTTTAATTGGATTCGCTATAGTCTCCCACGCTCAGTTCATTTGTGTCACACTTTGTGGTCTCACTTTTCATGTCTTGGCTTCTTCTTTGACGTCACTCTTCTTCCGCTCCTTCTCTTTTCTTGTCCTTTCTCCCCTCTCCCCCCCGCTTGGCTTTAACCAGTGTTGTTAGGTCCTGCGGGTAACCACAGGGAAGCCTCATCTTGTGGCAGAGCAGCAGGCGCGCTTCTCGCTGCCACAGCCGCAGCCACAGCCAGAAACATGCTAACGCACCCTTTCACATGGAGAAGGGAGCACTCATGCGCATACACGGACACTCTCGCAGTGGTTTCCTGCAGGGAAACCAGACCAGAGCTAATCTGTTCTGTCACGCTCTGATCTCAGGATCTCTCCCCCTCTCTGTCTCTTCCTCTTATTCTCTCTTCTGCTCTCTCTTCTCCTTCTTCCTCCTCCCCTAGTCTGTTTCTTCGCTCCTGAAAGACAGCATTTCTGATCTCAATATTCCTCTCATGTCTCCTCTCCTCCTTCTAAAAATACTCTCTCCAAATCAAATCCATCAACTTGCCCTCGCGCTCCTCCTCCTGCTCTTCTCTCTCGTGTCAGTCAAGCCCCGTAAGCTCCACCTCCTTTCGGGCTCTCCCTCCTCCTCCTCCTCCTCCTCCTCCTGCTTTCTTCTTCTTTCTTCCACTCTGTGCGCACACTCCCTCTCTCCTCTTCGCTCCTTCAAGGAAGGGCTCTCTGTGCGCTTTCCTCCCTCTGCGTCCTCTTAAAGCTTCATCCGGCTCGCTCTTACTCTATCCCTGCTCCGAATGACTTCTCCCCTCCCCTGTTCCCCTCAGTGATCTATCTCTTTACCCCCTTCCCTCCCCTTGCTGTCCTTCGCGACGCGCTCCTCTGCTTTGCCCCCGGTCTTCAGGCAGCTTGTCCTCCCGGTGCACCTCTTCTTCTCCTCCTCCTCCTCCTGCGCCGCAGCTCTGTCCACACAGCCGGTGAGCCAGTCACTGATGAGAGCGCCTGTCTCTCTCTCAGTACTAACTCTCCCCGTCCTTCGCCCCCCTCTGTTTGTCTGATGCTGCTGCTGCTGCTGCTGCTGCCATGGCACACCGCTACAGTGAGACGAGAGAGTGCTGTGTGTGTGTGTGTGTATGTGTGTAAGAGAGGTTTTAGTGTGTGAAGGCATGTGTGTGTGTGTGTGTGTGTGGTTGACTAAGGGTGGCAAATTATATTCGATGCAGGGACTTGATGTGAACTGATGCCCCTGGTGAGTGTGTGCATGTGTGTGTGTGTGTGTGTGTGTGTGAGAGAGAGAGAGAGAGAGAGAGAGAGAGAGAGAGAGAGAGAGAGAGAGAGAGAGAGAGAGATAGAGAGAGAGAGAGAGAGAGAGAGAGAGGAGAGAGAGAGAGAGAGAGAGAGAGAGAGAGAGAGAGAGAGAGAGAGATTGTGTATGCTGTACTGTTGCTTTTGAAGTCTTTGAACATCTGTCTCCTTTTATTAAAGATGTGCAAAATCACCCAAACGCAATATATATGAATTACGTTAAAGTAAACAAGTATGGAAAAACAGATGGATTAAAGGAACGAAAACATGAGAAGAAAAAAAAAAACAAGAAAGAAGTGCCAGCTTATCTAACACGTTAACTATAATTGTTTGTAATTTATTTGCCGTAAAACTTGGATCCTAGCCTAAGTAGATGGCAACAAACAGCATTTCAATCTTTTAGCTTGTCGTCAGTGGCTATGGGTAAAATTTGCATAAGCAATGATAGCTCAAATACCCACACACCAACACCTTGTAAGTCTCTGTAGGGGCTTTATTCTTTTACCTTATACATCGTTTACACCTGCTGTACTCTAACACTTTTCCGTGTTTTAGTGGAGATTGATTAACACAAGATACAATATCTGTAAAGAACAGCAGATTACTCCACGCTCACTCTGAAAACTGCCAATGCTGCATCTGTTGAGTAAAAATCATCAATATAAGTAAACAGAGAGCTCTGCTAAAGTCTGGCACTGTAGAAGATTTGAGCCAACACCGCATATGTTCTCTTGTTCACTCACAATGCTGCAATGTATAAGCTTATAAAATTCAAAGTTTCACTAATTTGCATCTATAATATGGGAGAGTATTCACCACCATTCCTCCTCCAATTACAGAGCTGAGCCTTTTCTCCCTCTGTGATGTAGAGGGGTATTTTTTTCATTTCATTTCCTTCATTTTCATTTTATTTTCTCTAATTCTTTCCTTAACTGATCTCCCCTAAGCTGCTCTCAGTTCCAGCAGGCGGGGGCAGAGAAAACAGAAATCCAAACCCTGAATAGAGCTCCTTTTTAAATTTTTTTTTTTTTAGAGGAATCTACCCCCTCAATGCCCTGTGTGACAGATCTGAATCATTATCACAACAAGAGACAATAGCTGTGGTTATGTGTCATGAGTCACCAAGACTAAGCAAGTTATTATCAGGCGGTTTTGGAACAACACAGGAAGAGAGGAATGTCTAATTTGCTGCAATATCAACTGTGTGCGGGCTTGACATTATTTTGTCTGGCATGCTCCCTGCTTTGAGTTTTTGCTGGATGTTCTGCAACACCGCCGCTCCCCGACAGCTCCATGTGATTTCATCTTTAGATATGTGATGAAAAAGCATTTTTTAACTTGGGAGCTATATACAGATCAGGCCCACACATGAGCCTAAAGAAACCTTTCACACTGTCAGGAGAAATTAATGTACAAAACCCAGTACGCCATGCGCACGCACACATACACACACACACACAAACATGTGCATACACACATACTGTAGAAACACGCAGAGGGAAATGCGTCCTTTCCCAAACAGCTAAACCAGGGCTGTGAAAAATGCTGCAAGAGTAAAACACATCCATGTATAATGCATGCCAACACAAACCAACCTCAGTATAGAAATGTCAAGGGCATGCACATACACACATTTCCTCCAACACCTACTGTATGCTACACACACACACACACACACACATCTACACCTACATCCACACACACACACAGCCTACAGCCAGAATCAGAGGCAACCTTCCAGAGCCTGGATCCACAGGCTGAATAATTAGCCTGGAGCCATTAAGAGGGTTTCTCAGTCCAGCTACGCAGTCAGTGTAAAGAACAGCTCAAAGGCTCAACATATCCAATTTGCAATTCTAAAACATCAGGGAAATCACTGATTAATTTGAGATACAGCCAACCCGAACATCAGATACAATTACACAACATTCTTTGGTTTCAACGACACGGTGTGCATTTCCCACAAAAATATTCCTGCATTCTTTCATCAACAACATTGTCAGAGATCAATGGACACATAGGAGCCAAGAGCCTGAAAATACAAACCACAATTAAACATTCATAGATTCATGGTAATGAGGCCTAGAATGGTTCAGAGAATGCAGGATGAAAACCACTCAACAACCGGCACAACACTGCCTCTCCAAAGCTCCACGCTCAAATCCGGTGGTAGGCGACAGTCGCTGCGTTCTGCGCGAGCTGTAGATGAGTCATAAGGATATAAGGCTTCGCACTGGCACGCTCCCCGTGAGAACTGGCGAGGCCGTGACACGGACAGTAGATGAAAGATGAGGAAGGTGCGTAAAAACAGTGTATCTTGTGGTGGGCCGCCATCCATCAAAACCCCAGAATGAATTAAGTTGACAGCGATAGCAGGCAAAGCAATCAATGGCTTTTCTCTACTTTATGAGTTTTCTAATCTGAACGCACTCACACTTGTCGGAAGAGTAAAAAAAAATGGCTCCACTGTGGGTAGATTAACCTTCCCCCGTCCCGCCAAACACATTGGTTTTTAAATGAAAAGACATAAATAAATCCCTGGGTAGCCAGTGGTTAAGTCAATAGATTGATGGTCTCTTTGTAGCTTCTCACTTCATCGTCATTATAGCTGTTAGTTGTTGTCAGCGACCATGGAATAATCTAGAATAATCTAGGCCTGTCTGTCAAATCTGCACCACTGTCTGATGTTAAAATGTTGCACAGTGGCGCTCATTAAATGTGAGGAAAATCCTGGCTCCTGTTCCAGAATCAATAATACTTCCACCTATGTTCATCAATGTCATGTAAAATATTTGCTTTTCTGCCTGGAGTGTAGCGGGCTGGTGTGCTGCTGATATGCAATAATGTACAGTATGTCTCCAGAACACAATGCTGCTGCGTTCGCCATCGTTGTTTCATATTGTGCTATTGAGCTCACCCTTCACTGTTCTGATGGGAGACGAGCTGCTGGGTTTGTATGAAAACAAACCTTCTCTTTTAAAATAGCTGACTCTGGTAGTGCAATGGTCCAAAATACAAACTCTCCTGAACAGCAGTGAGCTGCGCTCTGTCCAGAGAAAGCTGGACTCACCAACGTTAGATCTGTGTCCTCTCTCATCCCTTTGGTATCCTTTGGTATAAAGGCTGGTAAACAAGATCATGCTGGCGGCGGTTTACTGACATCACCTTCTGGGATTTCGGGGTATTGAAGTTCAAATTTTTCAGTTATCTATTGCTGCCATTTGGAGCTGACAGTGCAAAGTCGCCTAATGCAGCTTTAAAAAGGAGAAAACACTGCAACAACTACATGAAGTTCTAACATACAGTATATAAAATGTCACAGCAGGTTGCACTGTGCACTCTTTTCCATCATAAAGTCCTCAATACTCTTTGACACATATGCAGCACATGGGAAACCACTGTGGAGCTCAATCTACCTGTGGACGGCAGCGCTGCCAATGCTGCCTGAGTAGGAGGTGAAATGACTGGAAAGTAATAAACAAGCCTTTGCTAAGGGAGTGTGGACATTTAGCTGTGATGAAAATGCTCAGCTGTGTTGTAATTTAGCCTCAGGCAGGAGTAGGAGAATCCCTCAATAAGGGAGGATGAGACCACAGGGGGATAGGTGGAGCTGGCATAAGCACTCGATTGCATTCCTTTTTTTAATAACACAAGGTAAATGGAGATTAACACCAGATAGCTACTGTGGCTGACCGTAGCAGCTCGCTAAACACAAACTGACTTGTAGGGTAGGGGTCAAGTTTCAATTAATTTAGATTAAATTAGATTAAATTTTGATCATCCCTGTGAGGATGTGGGGTCACTGGAGCAGCAGAGAGGATATAGAGAGGAATTTAAACAAATATGGAGTATTAAGGATAATACAACAAAGATACAGATAAATAAATAAACTGTCTTTGTTGGTTTCAATTCCCATCAATTCAGGAAGTGTTTGTTTCTCTCCCCAATAATTGATTATAATTTTCCTTAACAATGTGCACAGATCCTATCTTGAGTGAAATAATTGAGAATGAGTAGTCTATTGCCAACCAATCGATAGCAGATTCACTTCATTTTGAATGAATGGAAGTGAATGGACTCCAACTCCTGGCTTGGACAGCTGTCCTGGTCTGCAGTGTCATCATGAAGAGAGCGGAGGTGACTCATCAGCTCTGTGAGCGGAGTCAGGCGGGCCGGAAGGACGGCTGTGGAGAGACAGAGTGGCTGCTGGCCACAGGAGGCGCTGGTACTGCTGCTTTACCTCAGCCTGCCTGATGTTAAGACATGTGGTGCATGAGCGTCACTTGGGTAGGAATCCAAAAGCACTGGAATCCCCAATCCAGTGGAAACTTGATCTTGAACACAACCAGTCAAAAGTTTGGACACACCACATTTTCCTTTATTTTTACTATTTACCCAATTTTAGAAGAATAGTAAAGACATCAAAACTATGAATTAACACAAATGGAATTATGCAGTGACCAAAAAAGTGTTAAACAAATCAGAACTATCTTATATTTTAGATTCTTTAAAGTAGCCGCCCTTTGCCTTGAAGGAAAGGCAAAGGCTTTGGAAAGAAATTCATACATCAGCATCAACAAGAAACACATTTCAAGCATGTAAGCATAAGCCTTTAGATCAAAATGGCTTCAAGATAATGCAAAACATTGTACATTCAGGTGTGTCCAACCTTTTGACTGGTAGTGTGATTTTTATCAATATAATGTAAAGCAAAGATCAAGCAACAATTGCAAGAAATATATTTGGAAGCAATATCTGAAACAAACAACAGGACCGATGTTTCCTCCAAGCTGATTGGTTTGGTGACCTATGTCAAATAATTTCATACAGTCACCAAATAATATCTTGTCTAATAGTATCTCATCATTGCTCCACTTTTCCCCAGAATTGTTGTGATAAAAATGGGGTTGGAAGTTTTGCTGCCAAATGTAGATGAATGTAATTTGCCGTGCCTCAGGTTTTGTGAACTGAGGCCCTGAAGACAAGTCATCTCAGTATTGAGCCACTGTCTCTCTTTTGAGGGCAAAAGGAGCAGGAAAAGCCATTTTCTATAGTGAGATATGTTCATAGGACTGTTTTTGAACTCTTGCTTCACTCCTATTTAACCAGCTAGGTCGACTAAGCGGATGTTCACGCTTTTCCGCTTTTTTCAGACTGCCATTTTGTGAAGCAACCGATAACAACAAAGAGGAGGCGGGGCTACAGCTGACAACAACCAAAATGAAAATAAAGAAAGAAACGGTAGAAAAGCAGGAAGAAACTGTGGGTGGGAGCACACTGGTGGTGTTGTTGTTGAGCTTCTGCCAAGTGTTTGAGAGCCGGACTTAAATGTTATTTGCCGATGGTGGCAGCTACTGCAGCAAGTCGTTATGGAAACAAAGCGCACGTTGTACATCCTGCTTTTCATTATCAGCACAAAGTGTGGTTGAGGCAGCGAAAGCTACACAACAGTGTGAACAAACCCTATGAATTAATTCTTATGTACAGCAACGGCCTGGTGAGTGGTTGGAGGGTCGCATGAATCCTCCCCTTGACCTGACGGACTGGTGTGTGTGTGTGTGTGTGTGTGTGTGTGTGTGTGTGTCTGCACACACTGAAGTGAGGGGCAAATGTGCGCTAATGTACGTGTTTTTGTTATTGTGATGACCTGAAAATTGGTCCGCTGTTTATCCAGCCAGACTCCAATGATCCCAAGCCTATGATTATGCAATCAGCTCTGGTTAAACTAATAATCTTCCCCAGCTGACACTACCTAAACACTCACCGACAGTTTGGCAGCATCCCAGCCACACTCACACTCACATCCCCCCCCCCCCCCCCCCCCCACCCCCCACCCCCACACACACACACACCCCTGCCCTTTACAGCTCCCCTCGGCCATTCACTGACTTTGGTAACCCCCGTCACGATTCAGCCGGCACACCGACCTTTTAAAACCAGCGGCGCAAAATCTATGTGTTGCATGGGAAAGAGCGAGAGACCTGAGAGTGACACTCTCAGCGGTTTGAAGACAAAAAAAGACACTGTCCCAACATATTCTAATTTAGTAGCTTTGAGTCGGTGCATAAGCAGTGAGGCGGAGGCATTGAGAGACATAAAGCACAGGCAAGTGGAAATTTTTTGAGTTAAAAGAAAGGCAAAAATTGTTTATGGAAATTAAATTGTCAAGTCTAGTGTCTGCTGGGAAATATTCTTTAAACTACTTTCATTGTTATTGATTTTGTGTAGGTGGAACTGACATGTTTACATAGAAGTATATTCAGCTTCGTCTGTGATTTAAAACGAAAAACTGTTGTTTTCGGATAAGTTAAAAATGACTCACCAAACAGCATTTCAATGTGTCAAGAAATTGTATTATTTATTGTTAAGTGTTTTAAAATCAAGTGGATTCCAAACAATTAAAGTCACACTGCAAATGAAGCTGTATGAAAGTCAGTTTCTTTGTGCTTCCAGATTAATTTCATAAATCACGTCACTCGATCCCGTCTCATGGATCGGTCAACATCCATCCATCCATCCATCCATCCATCCATCCATCCATCCATTCGTCATGCTTGATATTCAGACATTGATCAGATTTGGAGGAAATTTGGGGAAATGATGCATCTTGCCACTGGCATTTTCAAAATTACCCTGAGAGTTATCGCACTGGAATCTCTCCCGGTGCGTTTGTTTTCTCTTTGGTTTTACTGAAGAGGATAAACATGTTGGAAGTGATTTTACCATTGGCCTTTCACTCCTTCCATCTGCCATTGCCAGAAACTCTGTAAAGCTTTGGCTCCTTTTGCTCTGTAAGAACAGCACCCTCCTCCTGTTCTGTGCCTTGAAGCAATCCAGCAGATTTCCAGACAAATCCGACCTGGTGGCATGTGAAATGCAGAGTAGAGGCTGGTAGAGGTTCCCGATCCTCTATGTGATGGTCTTGTTTGTTTTACGGTAATTTTACTAACTAGTGTAGTGTCCGTTCACAAAAAAAAAAAACACACAATAGGCGTAGGTTATCAGTCACTTGCTTTGAGCCCTGCTGCTGCACAGAGCGCTGTTCGCTTGTTTATTCAAAGTTTATTAATATTGAATGTGTAAAGGACACTGCATGTCCTTGGGTCCACAGCAATACACCCACCAAGTGTGAAGTAGATCAGACAAACGGTTCTCGAGATATGCGAAGGACACACATACAGACAGAGATTCCTTGCTTTATAGTATGTCTCAAATTGATGATTTATTGATGTTAAAATGTTACACATAGCACCTTTAAACTAAGTGAACTAAAAGAAAAGACTCTTTGCATTCATGACATCCTCTCTTTTAAAATGGGACTCAGATCTTTTTGGGTCCACTTAAGAGAAGGGTTAAGCGAGTAGAGGAAATTAATAAGGCCCATTAATAAATTTGGCCAGGGAAATCACGGGCTGAATGACGGGGCAAAACATTGGTGTATAATCTAATGTGGGACAGCACAGTAATGTTCGATAATTGAAATGTGCTTTTCAATGTGCCTCCTTCAAACTATTCAGCACAAAGAATGTATTTCATTACATGATGATCATATTTTATGCAGTGATTTCATAGCAATGTATTTAAATGATTCATTGCCACCATCCACTTGGCAATTTTATTTTTATTAATGCAGCTTCCTCAAATTAACCCCAGTGCGAATCAAAGTGCAAATCAAAAGCTGAAAAGTGAGCTGTAGCTGAGGTCAGACCAGCTCCACTGTTGACAAAAGGCAAAACACACAGGAATTCTGAAATCATGTCAAGTCAGTGCCATGATGTGGAACTATAACAAGCAGGCATGCCAGGTTATGAAAACAAACACAATTGTCTCTGAAAAATAACTTATTCCCTAAAACATAATATTCTCAAATCAGGCAGAACTGTCAAAATCACACAATGCTTTTTTTTTCATCATTTATTTCAAGTTTCTTGCAATTAGCTGTATTCATAAACTCAAGGCTGCATCATGTGGACTCCCAACAGCATATTGAAGGCTTACTGAGTGTATTAGTTTGATTCTGTTTATCAGCTAAATGGTGGTGCAAGCTAAATGGTTAGCAGAGCAGTGCTCATGTGAAACATCACTCTAGATTACATTGTGAGGATCTAATTCATGCTTCCCATCTGAAGATTGTCAGGCCGTTTTGTGGCCCCAGAAAACTTACAGCTAAGGATGTAGTGGAGGGTAAACCCAACTAAACTACCTTTTATTTTGCAGAATACATTTTTTTAACTGATATGAAGCTTTATGATGTAAATTCATTGTATACATTGTACTAACTAGTATCAGACTGATGTAAATTATGTAAGGAATAATGCCCGATGAGGTGTCCATTATCAGGAATTAATGGATGACGGGGAGGCCAGAACCGTCCGATGCACAGCGGACGGTTCCGGTTGATGCTGGCCTCCCCGTCGTCCATTAATTCCTGATTATGGACACCTCGAAGGGCATTATCCCGCTTATACCATGGTCACTTGCCAAAGGAAAAAAAAATAAGACCATTAATTTATATTTTCATGCGTTTTGTAATCAAATCTAAAGTTTTTCACAAGCCATAACTCAGTTTCCCTGGTAACACCTGAGGGTTTGACTAATACCTGGAACAATCATTACCATCCCATAAGGTTCTTATGCAATGGAAACGTTGTTCACTACTCCAGTAAATAGGACGAACCTTAGATACGACTTGACAACTGGAGATATTTCTAGTCCGCTCAGCTCATAAAACCCTTTGGCTCAGCTATGAGCCAGAAAGCTAACATTATGCTAGCAACATTCAAAGTCAATAACATTGCGTACGGTTGACAAACAGTAAATATAATTTGACAGTATGTTTAACAACAAGACTAGCTAGCTATCCAGCCATGAAATTGTCCCCAAATCAATATCAAGATTTTCACGAACATACAAATTGTAAACGGAGGCTTTGACTGCGTCCCTGTTGCTATGGTTACTCATTTTAGATACAGGCTGATACTAAGTAGCCAGCGCATTCATTTAGAACGGTGAACAGACAGTTTCACTGGAACTACTTAGTAGGTGTCCATTATCAGGAATTAATGGACACCCTGCAGCCAATCAGAATTGAGTATTCACCCAGACCATAGTATAAATTAAGATAGGCTATTTTAAGGAAAGAAAAAATGTTTTTCCTCAAAATATAACAGATTTTTGTTTGTTTATGTTTGCCTTTTGGTGATCAGCAACCCGAGGTAATAGTTTACCCACCTATTTTATTTACCACTACATCACAAATGACGACTCATTGTCTTTCCTTTGTAATTTCTCTCATTTCAGCACTTATCCCAAGGTTTCCTTGGTAACAGCAGCTGCAGCCGGAGGACCACCAGGAATGGGTGCGGCTGCACCGGGGCTGATGAGAAACGTTCACCGTCCGGCCGAGGCTCTACAATCCATATTTGACTTTGTCTTTACAATCAAAACCAATTAGATTTAAAGTGAACCTGTCCCAATTTACTTTCAAAATAATAAAAAAAGACAGGAAAAAGAAAATCTCAATGAGGGAATAGAAAGCTCAGAGCTGAGACTGCCACAACAGTTCCAGCTAATGACGCCATTAGTGCCTCAGAGCGGCACAATCAATCAGAGAAGTGATTAGCATGAGCTTGTACAGAGTTGGGCCATTAGTCAGAGGGAGCTGTGTGTAACCTTCGAGACTCCAGTCAACCAAAGTGCTCACATGTGTGCTCTAAGCATGGCTGAGTCTACTGCGCTGTGTAATGAGTGAAAATAGCCAAATGGCGTCGGTGGGTGTTGTGTGTGTTCATTCGTGCTCATCCCACTTGCCTTCTTGAGCGTCCAAGGCCCAGGAGAGCAACACACATGGGTAATGTTACACAAGGATCCACATTCAGACTCAACATTCAGACTAAGAGTGGATACAGTAAGCTATACAGGTACATCGATAGAAAAAATGGCTTTGCATCAAATATCTAATTATTTGACCAATTAACTTGCAGCCAAAAACTCAGGAATAAATGCCTAAAATGACATACCCAAAATGAATTAAGAATAGCTCCACAACTATAAGGCCTATATGCGTGGTTCTAGTCTCCTTCGATAGGTAAGAAGCTAGGGAACATGGACCCATTGTCAGTAAACCTATAACTATTACCAGTCCAGAGTAAATAGCGATGGAACAAAGGACAAATTAGTATTTTCATCTTCGCCTAATATATAATCCTAATTTGAAAGGCAACAACATCATTATAACCAAGGTCCCATGGACAATGATGCACCTAAAGATCTTCTCTAACTCATTCACTACAACAATGACAACAATTGATGACAATACAGCAAACAACCACAATTACATAGAGGTTGTAGTGGAGATGTACCCAGGCGGTCTCAGTGGAAAACAATGTGATTTTGCTGTCTCCACCTGCATGTGGATGAGGGATGGGCTAGTTAAGAGTACATACGGTTGATTATATTTCCTTTCTACATGTGTAAGTGGTGAAAAGACATCAGAGGATATTATTTATTTTGCTTTAAGGCAGAATAGGGGAATGCGGTGCACACTGAGCCGACACTGAGCCAGGCCAGACGAGGGTGCTGAGGTGTAGGAAGTGAGAGAACGTAGGGGGAAAGTCATGAACTTGGTGTTACAGTGGAGCAGTTGAATTTCATCTGCATTTATTTTTCTCTTCCATTTTCCAGTCCAACATGTCTGTTCTAAGCCCTAGAAAGTCACATAATGAATCAATAATATATTTGGCAACAAGCTGTAACCTCTGAGAATAAAAAAAAAAATCTTGATTTGAGGTCAGTTGTCCGAAGAAACAGTTTTAGGCAGGTTTTTATGTAGCAGATCTGGCTGACATTTTTACATTCAAGGGTAAACATAAGTGAACACAGAGTTAGTCAAATGGGAAATTAATATATTTCATATTATGCATAGGGATCATAAAACATTGATCACTTCATTATTAATACAATTTTAATGATGCCGGAATTCTAAGACTTTGTCAGCGAGAGAATACATCAAATATGCCACAGTCATTTTTCTATTTGATGGATTTGCAGGCTTCAGCCATTTATATTTCTAGGACCAATCCACTTTCAGAGCCACAGGTGTATGCATGGGGAGTCAAAGAGAGAGAGAGAGAGGCAGACAGAAAGATGAGAGAGAGTGAGAGAATGAGAGAATGTAAATAGCTCAGAAGAGGTGACACGCTATCTCACTCCACTTCAACACAAGGGCGCATGTAGAGTGTGTCTGAGCACAAAAATCAAGAGCAACACAGTTCCTCCTCACAGAGATGCAAACACAGTTGGAGAAAAACACTTGTCTGAGCACTTGACAGAGGGACGCTCTAAAAGCTTACTTGACAGGAAAAACAGTTAGTTTTTCACTCATCTGTCTGTTGTGTTCTCTATCATTTTCCACCTAGATCAATGTTTAATTATGTGTCATGAGATCACATTAGATTAGATTCTAAAATTGTATTCGCACAGGACTAGTATTAACCTCATGAAATCAATGAATTACACCCACAACCTCTCCCATTCACACAGGACAATGAAATGTAATTAAATCAGCGGTGCCCTGGATACAGTCATATAATAATATATTTTACAATTTGACACTTCCTGATTTAGCAAAGTAAAACTTTTAAGTTTGCCCTAAAAATGCATCCAAAACCTTCCTCTATAGCTTCCACCAATGTCTTCATTTTTCATGACAGGAGGAAGATAGAAATCACACGTCTAGAAGAAGAAAAATAAATTGTGTGAGAGTTTGATTTGCACAGGATTTGTATTATCAAGGGATTTCTGTCTGTACCAAAAAACGGTGCTGTAGGTAATTTCCCCTGGTGTTTTTACTTTACAAATTACAGACATTACAGACACGTAATATCAGTCCTGTGTGATTAGGACTTAGGTCACACTACCCTCTGCGCTCACAGGACGCCATTAAGTTTGAATTTCACTTACAAACATCCATGTCAATCCGCAGCCATTCCCCCCCACATTGTGAATTTATCAGTACCTATTTTCAGCAGGGATAATAACCTCCTTTCTCTTTTCAGACCATAAGTTTATTAACTGGCAGCGCGTTGCCAGAAAAGAAGCTTTTGAATCAAAGTGCAGCAGCAGCAGCAATGTACCTGCCGTTAGAATTGATTGCTGTAAACTGTCAACACCAGCTTCAGCAACCTTGAACATAAACAGAAAATTACTTTAGAAAATATGTGAATTATAGTTAAAAAGAGATAATGGTTAAACAGAGAAGCAATGAAGGAATTAATTAAAATATGAGCAAAACCAGCATAGAAAAACACTGTTGGGGTTGGAAAACAAATAAATATGACACAAAGTTTAGTTGAATTTCTCCTTGAACCCCAACCAGCTTCCTGATTTAAGGTAACAGCAATTTGGCACCACCAATATTCTCTATTCTCATTAGACTAAAACATTTATCCCCCACAACATCTGTCTGGCAACCCTCACTACAGTTGGAGAAACTTGCAGCTTCCAAATCTCGAGGCTGGGCGGCAGCGATAGCATACATCATCAAATCTCCTCGCACTTGATGAGTGGGCGCTGCTGAGGGAGAAGGAGGAAGGAGGAGACAGACGAAAGGAGGGAAAAGTGGAAGCCACTCAATAGGAGGCTTGTGTCCAGCTGTTTCCCACAGGGAAGTGTTGACCCTTTTGGGAATCCGCTTTTAGAGGGGTGCGGGAAAAAGATTGCCCTGGCACGGCACTGTAAGCACTGCCATGAATTAAAGATGAGCTCAAATTATTCTTCTGGCTTGAACTGACTGGAACAGATTTCCAATTTGCATTTTATTTGAAAGCCCATAACCGTCACATCCCTTCATTGGCAGGATCATACGTTTATGGCACATGTCTGGTCAGGTTTCAAGGCTACTCCGGACCTGACGGAGCGTCATTTCTACAGCAACAATCGAATGTGCTACTCACCGCAACAGGTTCATTATTTCTTAGTATACGCTAATGTCTCATCAAGGAACATGATGAGCTTTTAAATTGGGGGCTGGTCAAGGGTGTGTGTAAGAATACTGATGTGAAAACAAATACGAAAGATTCACATGGGTCCACCAAATCTGATAAAATGATGATTCCTGCTGCAGAGTGGAATGAACAGTCGCTGTCTAATGTGCTTACCAAACATCACGTCCATTAGAGCCACAGAGGGGTGTCTCCAGCTAAATCATCTTTGAGCAACATCACCTTGATCTAGCGACAAAGTCCCTGTACCTACACTTGCATTTACGCCGCATATATTCCACTGCTGTCTTAGTCACAAGCAGAAGTCTCTCTGTGGCGATAAATCTTTCCACCAACACGAGGTGTATCCTTGGTAACAAGGTCAAGATGACACCCACAATAACAGACAGAGCATTAATACTGACCACACACACACACACACACACATATTAACACGCCAATGCAGGAGTCTCCTACGAAAAAAGAAAAAAAAACCTGTCTGATGTGTGCTTTTTGGATGAGTGGCGGTGTGTAAACGCCGGTCATTATCTCCTCAGAGCGCATAAAGAGATAGAGCAGGCTGCTGATGAAAACAGCGCAGTGCTCTCAGATAACCGCTCATGTATCACATCCCTCAATCTACAGACAGAGAGAGGGGATTGCGAGAAGCGTGTGAGGAATATTCATGCTGTGTGTACCATTCCTCCGTTATTTTCTTTGCCTCTGTTGCCCCAGCGCCCTTTTCCCTGTTGGCCACACATGTTGCCTTGTCCCCTCTGGGTGTAGTATAAACAGTAAAGGTCAGACGTGTTGGCGCAGGGCCGAGCCGTAATGAGACTCGCTGAAGGTTACCTGCATTAGATCCAACACCATCGTGTTTTACCCCTCCAGAGACATGAAGGTATGTTGTAAATAGGAACAGTAAATCTGTGGCTGTGAAGGAAAATGTGAACCGTCTGTTGTTGTTCGCCCCCCAGTCCTAGTGACCTTCTAACCAAAACCTTTGTGATCAGCAATCTATCATTACACCATGGCCCGGGCGAATGCTTGATTCTGATTGGCCGGAGCGTTGATTAATTTCAGATAGCCGCGTAGCTCTGATGCAGAAGTCTTATCACCGTTGGAAATTAATGGGCTGTGTAGGTGCAGGCGTTTCATTGAGGATCTCAACATCAAACACCATGTGAACTTGAAGGGCTGCAGTTAAATCCATGAATGTAAAGAAAAAATCTGACTGATGAGCAGATATCTGAGCCGCAACAAGATGGAGCCTGTAAAGCAGTTTTGTGTTTAGAGGTACAGCATTTATTGCGTTTGCGATACAAAGCATTAAAGCAAGAAGAATTGCAGGCATCATCTGGTGCAAGTGAAGTGGCAGGTGGCTGAGCAATTGTCAAGAAAGCTTCAAATTACAGAGGGGCTGTCATGTAAAATGTCAGCTCTGACTGAAGCTCAAATGGCATTTCATTCCAGAAGAAAATGAACTAAGCACTGCTTTGTATGTATGGACTGTACGTAATATGTATCACTATACATATTACTGCAATTGATATAAATGAACAGAATCAATTAAATGTTTTCATGATGAAGTGATTACTTCATACTCAAGGAATTTAGCTGTTTGTTTTGTTTGCTCGTTCATTCATCCATATATTTACTTCTTTGCTTATTGTTTTGCTTTACCTACATTTCTAGGCCACAAATAGGAGACAATTGCAACAAAAAACATAGGGATCTCTGTATCAGGAAAGGGTTTAATATTTGAAGAGCTAGGGAGTCTCGTCGTTTGAAAAATACATGTGCTAAAATCCCAGAGAAAAAAGTGTTTTATCTCCCTCCACCCAACACAGGGGAGAAGATGGGGGACGTCTGGTACTCCTTAGAGCCAATGGGAGTCAATACCCATGATGATGACATGATGCTCTCTGAAGAGGGTTTACAGAAATCGCTGCATCAACAGCACTGCCATCCAGAAGCAGGCTAACGGGGCGCTGGAGGACAGAGAGATCATGTCCTGCGGATGATCTAGAACGGTGGAGCAATACGCTACGATCTGGAAAAATTAACTCCACAGGCCTTCAAATACCAAAGGCGTCTCATCAGCAGCAAAACAACAGAGATCTGACATGGAGTTTAGAGACAGCTGTTTCAGCCATTGTTCATTTAATGGCAGGGTGCAAATCAGCTTGAACAGAAATGACAAATAGCTGAACGAATACACTAGTGATGATATCTCTGCAGGGGGATATTAACTGAGTGGCTAAATGTAATAGGCCTTAACGGAAATAAATGTAACATTAACCTTGTGGCTGACATGCTCTTCATGATCAGTTACATCTGAAATATTGCTCTGTGACCTTGTAACCTGGTATAATAGTTTAAATAACTGAATTAATGGGAAATAGTTTCTGTTCCTTATTTCACGGAATGGAATAGCAAGCTAAATTTTTTTCGGGCCTCATTCGGGTCTGTTTTAGTTTACCAAGGTGCTAGAACTTTTGGTGAATAACAAAATTTACAGAATAACCATTTTTAGTACTTGTAGTATCCTACTATAAAATGAGGAAAACTCTGTCTGTCTGTCTGTCTGCATCCATTTTGCTCCTCGATGGGTTGGCCAATCAATCTGAAACTGCACATGGGCATTGAGCATTGGCATAGGCAGGGACTGACGAAGCTCATTTTCCCAAATTTACGCTGTTTATGCGCATTCTTTGGCAAGTCTGCGCGGAGTTGTGGCGCGCACATCCCTGGGTATCATAAAAGCTATTTTTCCATCCAAATGTGAGGTGAATTTTAAACAAACTTTGAATAGGAAAGTGTTGCAAACTTTGTTGCAAAAAAAACATAAAAATGGAAATTGCCTGTGTTTCCTGTTTCCATCAGCTGGGTTGAAGTGAATAAATTGGCTTCCTGAATGGAGAAGTAGGTCAGAAAACAAATCCACGAGAAAAATGAGTCTTTCAAGAATTGATTAGTATCGGGCAAGTTGTTATTGTTCTTTGGTGTCAGCTAATGTTGACCATATTTCATGCTGTCTTAAGATGAAAATCAAAAAATATTCTTACGCATCATAATGCCATGATGGACTCCTTATACATGGGAGTGACACTGTGTGTGACATTTCTGGGAGATGGACAGATATTTTAAAAACAAACACTGCTAGATATTTTTTTATTTATCAAATGCATTTCCATCACTATTGAGGAAATGATATAAAAGATTACAGTTTCCATTCAGATGTTCTATCTCGACACATATTAATTCACATAAAAATACTTGGATGGAAATGCAGCTGTTACACTCAAAGGTCTTTACTCTAATTACTAGCTTGTCATTGATGCTAACGGAGCTCGGCACTAGTACCTCATTCCTGACTGCATCACTGTCATGTCAGTGTCTGTCAAAAGCGTCTGCCAAATGGGAAATTGTCAGCGGTAACAGTGAAGAATTGAGTGTAATATTGCTTAACTGTGCCATTGCAAATGCATCAAGAGCTTGTACAGTTGAAAGACTGCAGCAGTGTTATCAGGTTTCTCATTCATCTGTAACATTTCTCTGACCCACCTCAACTGTTGGTTAATGCATAGGGTGCATTGTGAGATATGTAAATTAAATCCGCATTACCCTCCACTTCTGACTAGATGAATGACTGTTTGAAATTCCACTGACAGACATTCTTGCCAGTATAATCCATTACTGGCACTGTAGTGGTGTGGGCTTTCTTCTGAGAAATGTTGTCGTTTTTTTTTTTTTTTTGCTTGTTTATTCAGGGAATGACTCGTTATTGTCAGCAGGTTGCCTGATAAGTAACGTTTTAGATCAAGGAGCACGGCAGAGACATTATACATTGCCCTGGAATTGATTGCTCTAATCACTTAATCTGTGCGTATTGTTTACAATGGAGAGACTGCCAGGTTTTGCTACAGTTGGTGCTGACGTATCATTAAGTGACTTCATCGATAAGTGACCTTGATAGTGTCCAAGTCATAACAATGTACTCACTGCACTATAAATCCTTAAAATGGGAAATGACAAGGGGGACTATTTTTTAGGAGGGGGCATAGTGATACTGTGCTAAATTAGATGCATCGGGGTGGGGGGCCCAGTGTCACATCAGGGTGCTTGGAATTGGAATGGCATAACATCAAAAACGAGATGTCATGAAGGAAATGACCAAGGAACTGGAAAAAAACATAAGACACACTTCAAAGAGTCTCTGGCAGGTTCTTCTCTGCCCAACAGACCCCATGTAAAACACCCGCCTCTTAAATTCAATTTGACTACACATTGTGGGATTTTAGACAATCCAGTTCAACATTTTGCCAAAGAAGATTTTCTTCTGTATGCAAGTCTGAATTCACTATAATTTTTCCCATGCTCATTCCGGCTGTAGTAATTACAGTAGGAAAATTAGTCGTGAGCCAGAAACAAAACACAACACCGGGATGAAATGTGTGAAACCACGCATGGCGCCAGTGCACGCATGAGTGGAGATAAACTCGGTCTTTCAGTTAATCACTCTCACTCATGTGCTCTCTGCCGGCATGCTGGGGCCTTGCAGAGCGCGAGTGTGGGTGTGTTTGTTCAGACCCTAAGGGGTCCTCGCCAACTTCACCAACACGCACACAGAGCACAAGAAAACAGCCCCCCAAAAATCTAAACAGTGACTGTGATCAAAGCAAAGAAGGCACACAAAATACCACTTTTATTGCTTTTACTACCTCATGAATTCTTTATCATGATGTTTTCTGTGTTCTATTTCAAACCACACTCATCCTCAATTGTGCTGCAGTTTCCGCATCCACTCTGGTAGACCATGGACCATCAAAATAGAAAAACGAGTGCACAACACACAGAAATTATCCTCTGAAACTATCTTATTTTAATGATTCATTGTCCTCACCATTATGACCTTCTACTGTACTGTATACACATTAAACATTTTCTAATGACCCAAAATATCGGTTTATAAATTCCCAATCAACAATCATGCAAATCACATGATAAGAACATAACTCTTCACTTCAAATACATGATACATAAATGTAAACAAAATCCGGGAACAGTCAATGTGCATTGATGAGGAATTAACAAATGTGGCGTTGACAATGATAATGATCAATTTTTGGAATTTTTATTATGTATTTTCTCTATGCTATATAATACACCGCAAGTAAACTGGCTCTTTGTGCGAGTGATATAATCTAAGAATCCGAGTGTTAAGACTGAGTGATTTTACCTGTTTCCCTCCAAGATGACGGACTACTTTGAAGACGGCATTCACAGTTGCAAAAGATTTTCTCACCCATAAGATAGCTCTGTGCTGAGATGTCTATTTCAATAAATGTCACGGCATTGAGAAAGGAGGGTGGCGGATAATCATCTCGCTTCAAATGTGTCCTTGAACGTCATAATATGTTGCAGACAAATGGATGTCGGAAAAAAGGGAACAAATTACCCAAAATGGACCCTTCTCTTACATCGTGACTCAGTTTGCTTTTACCTTTGTGTTCTTGTAAGCTGGCCCAGGATGAAAACAAGGCTTATTTTACTGTACCGCAAAGTAGCTTCTCCCTGACGCTTTATTGAAACTACAAAACTTTTTATTAGGGAACACTACAGCATATTTCTAAATATAATATTACATTCACTGTATAATTGAAATGATTACTCTGCAGCTGCAGAAAGACGGTGACCTGGGGATCGGGAGGCACATTCATGTATTGCAAAGTGAGCTCAGCAAGAAAGCAAAACTTTGTTCAAAAGTGAGAGATGTATGCTCTTTCAACTTCAAAGGAGAGGATTTCTTTTTTTCAACTATACCTAACTTGATTTGCTCTAATTATATTTGTTAAAGTTTCCCGAGAGATGATCCCTGTCCTCAAAAACTTTAGGGCTGACTATCAACTTCTAAATCACCCGGCATAAAGTCATGCGACTGCATGCCAAAAATAATCCAAAGAGCATAATGTGAGTGTTTTTAAAAGCATCTCAGTGAATTCAGCATGAATTATTGCCAGCTCTGACACAATAAAACTGTTGAGTCTGACTGAAATGTTGATCCCTGGAGTCAGTATTTCCTATTGCAATTTCAAGTTTGAATGCAGGCTTGGGAAGGGAGCTTTGACTAATCAAGTAACCACCGACAGTACCGCACAGCCTTCAACCTATCATGAGACATATTCTTTTATTCACACTCCATCCCACTATTCCCTATAGCCCCTATAGAATAGTATATAATGATCTCTAAAGGCTGCATAGACACACATCAGTCTATGTGCATCAAGCAAAATGATCTTATAATTCACACAAATCTCATTCACTGTACCTAAGTCATTTTCAAGCTTCTTATTCTTTGCATGGACTGTTACATATCTCTTACCCCTCATTCTGCAGAACAGAGAATAGTATACGACTACAGTATATAGCTACGCACAACTAAAAAGTTTCAATGCGAGTTTCATATCGCTGAGAAAGTCAATCTCCTTCCTCTGAGGTAGCGAGAGGTAATCTTCTCTTTCATCTCCTGAAAGCTGTTGTCTCGTCCCTGTTAGGGTGTCGGCGGCGTCTGACCCAGACCTTCTCTCTCTTCCCTGGGAGAAAACACAACATCCATCTTAGATCGCATCTCTCCCCCCCCCCCCCCCCTTCAGATCTGATGTCACCTTTCATGTCCCGAGACGTCGGATGCTAAGATGTCTTCGGTGTACTTTTAGCAGAGGGAGCGCCCTGTAATGTAGGGCAGTGGATGAAAGGCAGTCCACCCAAATGAGCGGGCCTGTAAGCCACTGCAGCACACACTGGTCCTCATTAACGCAGCTTTTGTTGGCCACCGCGTCTCATTAGCGCCCTGCCTCATAATAGGCTGGGCTCCAAGGAAAATACAACTTTTGACGCAATGACTTTATATGCATATAGCCCTGCATGATTTTCTAAGAATAGGTGATTTCACCTACAAGGGGCAACTTGAACCTGATTGGATGTGATCGGTGGAGACGCGCTTAAAATCTAGACTTTTCCCCACACAGACCCTATTTGAATTATTTATTTTGCTGCACATGGACCCATTATGCATGTTGAACAGAGACAGTTGAAGTGTAATGAGCGCCCAGAGCCTGGTGATCTGTTACAGAGACTGGACAATAAAAGGCCAGCACAGTGTAGAATTTAAATGCAGACAACAACAACAACATAATATCCACCTGTTGGCCTGGGGTTCACGTTCCCGTCTGTTTTGCAAATGGTAATCCAATAGAGTTCATTTCCTGCTTTCAAAGGGATGCGTCCACTCTGATGACATCCACACCTGCTAGAAGAGGACATGACAGTTTGTATGACTCATTGAGATCCATTGTCTAGTATCAGAGGAGTAGATGTGTGTGTGTGTGTGTGTGGGGGGGGGGGGGGGGGGGGGGGTCTGTAAGCAAGCTGCAGTTTTCCTGGTATGATGATGTGGATGTCTGAGCAGTCCAGGAGTCACAGCAGTCACAGGAACTGGGTTTGCCAATTTGTTCGGTCAAATAATTTCTTTGACATGGCTGCGTCACCTGGTAAACTAAGCTGATAGCTATGGTGAGCTACGGTGGAGTGTGTGTGTGTATATGTGGTGGAGGTAGTGGGGGTGTGGGGTCTGACAGGTCTAATGTGAGTGAAGATGCACCCAGAGATGCAGTAGAGTGACTGGTTTGTAAGCAGGTTATAGCTGAGTTGACAGTTAGTCACATACTGTCAAACAGCAGCACAACACTCTTCTGATTTGTGGGATGTGATATTGTTTTTAGGCAAACAACAGCAGTATACTAGTTCTGTAATAGTAGTTTGTTAGCATGGGCCCTATATTTTATGCTCATAAAGCATCAGTGAATTATTTCAGATTATTTCAGCAGCTGGATGAGGCAGTGCAGCCAGGAACCACAGGTCAGATCTTTGATTGGTTCACAGTTATCACAAATATGAGACTGATCTATGTTTTCCAAAGGAAAGAAATACATTAAAATATATGTCTTACATTGAAAGTAGGAGGTCACAAAGTGGAAATACTGTGGAAAATGTATTTTGAGAAAGAAAAAAAGATCAGGGTTTAGCAATGTCTACTGTATTTGACATTGAGCAATAATTCTCCTCACTCTCTCTCATCACTGTATACTTTTTCTGTTTAAATGTATATATTTTGTTTAAATCTGAAATAGATCACAAATCAGAGTTGCATTTACAGTAGGCTACAACCATGCCGATAGTATGTCAGTGTGATTTGCTGCCCCCAAAGTTGAACTGAACCCTACACCCTTATGTAGCTTAACCTATCCAGAGCTAATGTACCTCTGTTCAGTGGGATCTACCTCACCTGAAATAATGCCTCTGCATTGATATTCACTCTGGCTATGTTACTTTCCATGCTAAAGGGAGAGGTGCTGGGCGCTCAGCTGTAATTATAAGGAGTGATTATGGTCTTATTATGGTAAAACCACGTGGGAAGTTCACATATAGTACCATCAAAGCTACTGAATCACTGCTCTACTTAAGGCTCCTCACAAAGCATAATAATCCCCCTATTAACGGGAGGATTTGTGTGTCCATTACAAAAACCACAGCTCCACTGGTAGTGGAGAGCCGGAGAAAGAAAAGACGGAACAGAGAATTTTCCATTACAGGGCCAAATAAATCACTTCATCAAAACAGAGTGAAAGTGAAGCCAAGGTTAGGAGAGATGTCTCCAGAAGTGCCGAGTGCCCTTGGATCAACTTAGTAACCAACTTCTGACCTGGAGAAGAGCATATTTCTCTCACAGGGCTTGTGTGCCAGACCAGTGGCTCCTCAAGGGTTTTAAGTGGAAACTGATGTAAGCTGCAGAAATACAGATGTCTGTTAAGTGCCCCGAGAAACGTTTTTCTGACCAAACTGCCCCGGGGAAAAACACGGCCTGCAGTAACAGGGGATCCATCACCACAAAAGTGACAATGGTGCAGGGAGCCCCAAAAGAACAGGAGACAGCACATTGTATCACACTGTATCTCACTGTACTGACACACACACACACACACACACACACACACACACACACACACACACACACACACACACACTTGTCAGCCGACAGAATATGTAGCCTAAGCTTGCTTGCATTTCAACTCGGTCCTGTGAGATTAAAAGTGGCGGGGAAATGTTTTAGTCATCCAAGTAAGGTGGCCTCATTTTCTATGGTTGCGCAGCACAGAATGCTGAGTTTCATAAGCAGTGGGCCTACCGCTTTGATCTCATCATAGCAGGCAAAGAGCTGAGCCTCTGCATTTAATAACCTTTTTTTAATGAAAAAAGAGAAGAAGAAGAAAGAAATTTGATTTGTGCCAGTTACCTCCAAAGGGGAACTCAACTGATTTGAGGAAATACAGTCCTTGGTTACACTTACAAGTGTGAGAAGAGAATATACAGGGGAAGGGAAAAGGGTGAAGTTTGGAGAGCTACAGTACAACAAGCTCTACCATGTGGAAACTGTAGCTTCACAGAAAGGAAAGAAAAATGGCAATATAATATCCAGTGTTTCCCCTATATGTATTCTACTGTGGCAGGCTGCCACGAAGATCATGACACGCCATGCTAAAAATATTTTCAAAATAATTTTATTTTTGGCTGAAATTATCACTTGGTAGGCTAGGCTGCTGTGCACTGAGGACTGTTCTATAGGCGCCACTGCTGAAAATGCGCAAGATTTTAATTTTTTTAATCAAATGTAGCCTTTCTGTCATTTCTGCCGAGACGCACCTTCATGATCAAAGTGACAAATAGCAACGTGTGGTCGCACACAGACACACTGCTGCCTATAGTTTTTCTATAGTCATTCGGTCATAGTAGCTGTTGCCTATAGTTTTTCTATAATCATTCAGTCATTTCCATAGTAACTACTGCCTATTGTTTCTATAATCTTTCAGTCAGTTTCAATAGTAACTGCTATCTATAGTGTTTCTGTAATCATTCAGTCATTTCTAACTGCTGCCTATAGCGTTTCTATAATCTTTCAGTCAGTTTCAATAGTAACTGCTGTCTATAGTCTTTCTCCCTTGGACCATGCGGACGCCGCCGCTGTTAGACAAAATTGTAGGGGAAACACTGAATATACAGAGGAAAAACATTCTGCTAGGCCTGGAAAGTGTCACATGCAGGTTTGTGTGTATGTGGACATTAAAACGGTGGTACCTAGATGCGTTGATGTGTTCATAAAAAGAGGATTGGTCACGTAAGACTCCATAGAGTTTTTGAAACTAATAGGATTATACACACTTTATCCAACATGGGATATAAGCCTCAGAAGAACAAGATTATAAAGGCTGATCATTTATTGAAAAGTGTTAAAGCTAGTGGAAAAGGCGCAGAGATTAAACTGAGAATTGGCTAAGAGGACCTCGAAGGGCAGGGTTAAATGATCGGAGGCCTTGTTCAGACTGACTGACGCAAGCCTAAGTCACCATGCTGAAATAGGCTTTCACAGAAAAAAAGGGGAATGGGGGGAGAGACAAAGAGACAGAGAGAGAGAGAGAGAGAGAGAGAGAGAAAGAGAGAAAGAGAGATAAAGGAAAAAGAAAAAATAAACTAAAAGCCAAAGTAGACTAGAATGTTATCTGACCCTAAAAAGAGATTATGAATTGGCAGAATATCTCTCTACTGTCAGAGATAGGAAGCAGAGACAGATCCTCACCAGGTACAGGCTCAGTGACCACTAACTGGCAATCGAAACAGGAAGACATAAGAAATCATGGCAACCAAAAGACAACAGAACATGTGGTCACTGTTCGACAGGTGAGGTCGAGACGGAGATGCACTTCCTCCTAAAAAATGAAAAAATTAACTCAGCCAGAGAAATCTACTTTAACAAGTTCAGCTCCCAAGTCTCCCACTTCAGAGAGCTTGATGATCAGTCAAAGCTGCGACTTCTACTAGGAGAGGGAAACACAGCAGACCTAGCGGCTCAGTTTGTAGAAACTTGCCACAACCTGAGGAACAGTGAGTGACCAATACACTTTTATTTTATTTTTATTTATTTTTCTCTTTGAATGTTATTGTGTACTGCATATAAAATGTGTGTAACCCTTGTTACCAACAAACATTAATTCCTTCACATAGTTTACTGATCCTCACTCTGTGATGGAGGCTCTGGGTACGGGAGCTGAACACGCAGCAACCCAGTTCCTCTGTCCAGGCACTGACTCACACACACACACACACACACACACACCTAGACTGATATTCATCTTGATGCTTTGGCAATATTGTCTGTGAACTTTCATGCCAATAAAGCACATTGAATTGAATTGAATTGAAAATTGAAAGAGAGAGATAATTTGAATTTGTGACAGAAAATGAAGGAGAGAATCTCTTCCACCTAACCAATGAAATAGCTGGTTACCATTAACACCAGTTTTGTAGAGAGGGGAAGGTTCCTTAAGTATAAAATTATTATTTTTTATACTAAAGTGAGAGCAACTCTCCTCTGTGGAATAAAAGACTGATTAGTGTTCTAACTCAATGGGCCTGATGAAATAAGAGCTTTTTAAATCAATACTGTGACAAAGATGAGACAGGGAGAGAGAGCAAAGAGCAAGAGAGAGAGCGAGAGAGAGCAAGAGAGAGAGAGAGTGAGCAAGACAGAGAGAGAGAGAGAGAGAGAGCGAGGGAGAAAGACAGAGAGAGAGCAAGACAGAGAGAGAGCAAGAGAGAGAGAGCGAGAGAGAGAGAGAGAGAGCTTATTGGGAGAATTGAAAGAAATGGTGAATAAATTCTATATTATCATCATTTATTGTGTTTAATAGTTTTATGGCGAGTGACATGCTGCAGGTGTTATTTTGAACCAGAGGGAGGAAAGTAAGAGTCCCCAGGATACCGAACCATATGCTCCTGCGATCTGCTGCAGTTGGTCTGTATCCCAAATCTAAAGCCTAAGTCACACTACACGAATTGAACGATTCTAAGCCCAATTTGAATCTGGGCTAGTTCCAATTTCCATTGGAAGAAAAAATTGCTTGTATTAAATGGCAATTGATCAATCCAAATGCAATTAAAAATTAAGTGAAAGAATTCTTGAGCATGTATGTAAATGTGTATGTAAATTGTAAATGTAAACTGTAGCTTCTGTACCAGCAGAGCAAGAAATGATATAACACCTAGTTTGTAATTATATTTCCAGTGAATTGTTATGGATTGATGAGTAAATGTTTTTTGAATGACAGAATCGGGTAATGTGTGATCCCTCATCTTTATGTGTGACGCCTATCTTTCTCCCATCATCGAGTGTGATCAGCTTCCCGACGAGCGTTTAGTCTGAACTGCATGGCATGAACAGTCTTGTATTCTCACCTAGGCTTAAGGTGTGAAAAATCTGATCTGCTTCTCTAACTTTTATATAATAAGGAAATATTACATTATACTGGTTATAAAAGGCAGTGCTGTTCTGTTATTTAGCCTCTTCTCCACCTTTATCCAACTTTGTGCCCAAGCCTCAGCTTTGCTTGTGCCATTCAGAGCTTTTTAGATTCCGTGTTATAATCTTGCAAAACAAAATGCACAATGCCAGAAAAAATACATTCAGTGAATTAAATGAAACTATTTTAATGGGAAATAGTACCTTGCTTTGGGCTTTGAATACATGATGCAATAACACTGGGCTTGTTTTGAAAAACCAACAGTCAAAACCAGAAGGACATTTGGGGAAATTTTGTGCTCATGTGTCTGTCAAAGACAAAGAATGAAAGACAGTAGGTGAGAGACACACACACAGAGAAAGCAAGGTCAGGAATGAGAGCAAGAAAAGAATTATGGTTTTTAACTCTATTTTCAACATGGAACCTATTTCCCCATCTTTTTCCATCATACTGATCAATTCTGACCAACATTCTGTCTATTGCTTCACTACAGAGCTACTTTTGTTTGGCTTGCCAGGGTGGGCAGCTCTCCAACACAGTCCTAAGAGTCCAATAGACTCTACAAAAATCAACCTCAAAAGCACCCAAGCATGTCTTTTTCAAAATACTGACACTCACTCTGTAATGGGAGACGTCAGTAAAAACATGTACATGAAAATGATCTAAAGTCATGCTGTGGCTGCCTGTCTACATGCACTGCTGTGTAAAGTAGTGCAAAATAAATTAAATTAAAGTTGTCAGGTCATGGATAAACTGAAAATTAAATATAATAGTCTCATTACAGAGTGAGTGTCAATTTGTTGAAAAAGGCATGCTTTCAGTGCTTTTGGGTATCGATTTTTGCGGTATCCATTGGCCCTAAAGGACTGTATTGGAGAGCTGCACCCAGGCAAGCAAGAAGCAAGTAGATCTATAGTGAAGCAGTTGATGAGACTTTGGTCAGAATCGACTGGTTTGATGGAAAAAGATGGGATTATAAGGTAGTGCTGGACGACAATTCAATATTATCGTTTATCGTCTTTCAGTGGAAGGGTTTGGAAGGGCTGACAAAAAATGTCAGTTTCATTTGACATAACACTTAACATTACCATTCGGTTCAGTGGGATGAACATTAATTTGATAATTTAACGTGATTCTGCGCAAGAGAGCCATAATTAATATAGGGTTAGGGTTGAAAATAGCCAGAGTTATGCTTTTAATCATCTTTAATTGATGGTTTTGCATATGATCCTGTTTCTCTCTGAAGGAATGAAATAACTGATGAGCACGGTGGTGAAGAGGGACCATCGCTCCAGTACAGAGAGCAGAGCATCAAGTCCTTATGTCTTCCACTGTCTGTCTTGTCTGTCTGTGTCTCTGTAGAATGGCCTGAAGGCACGGAGGAAGAGAGGGAGAGGGGAAAAGGGCTTATACTGTACGTTCACGCTTTGGCCTCTGAAATGCAAATCTGACCAGCATCCACTCGAGTATAGCAATGAAGAAAGCTCACAGAGGAATGGCCGCTCTCGCAACTATCGCAGGAATCTGTAAAGTCCAGGGTCTGATTATGTGTCGTGCCGATGAGCATGAGCGCCAACACCCACGCCGTCCCTTATATCACCCCTTCGCTGAGGCCTTAGGGGCATTTTCTCTATTAGAGTTCACAGTGTTGGGCTAACCAACTGAAGCAGGGCATGGATCACATTACACCCATGGCTGAGCAGAAAGACATGACCGTGTGGTAGGAGGCACACACTGGGAGGCTCCGCTGTGTTGCTCTGGAGGACAAATAACGCGGGGACGCTTCACAAGCTCTGCCCCCGTACGGTCCACACTGCATGGGTGTGATTGGATGGACATATCTATGACAGATGGCAGGGTCACCACAGACCGAGACACCTCTGATGCTTATAGACTTTCACCTCACTGTTGAAGCCTCAGTGTGTCGTACTGGTCATGCAGCTACGCTCCTATCCCATCTCTGAAATACATAAGTTGGGTATTTCTGCTTTTTTGTTTTTCACAGAGGTGGATATTTGTATATATGAGAGGGAATTCCACTTTTTGACAATAATTTGTCATATGTTTTGGTTATTTTTTCCAGACATTAAGAGGTATATTATTTACATTAGTAAAATATGTATATCAGGATAATGTTGCATAGGCCTGTTACCTTCCTTAACCTGCTACCGGCATGTTGCCAGCAGTTCATGTTGGGCTTAAAATGTTTTCCCAGATATTCATCTTACTTTCAAAGAGCATGCTAGATTGTGTGGTATTTTGATAGACCTTGTGCTTTTAGCAAGTTGAAAGGATATAAAAATGGAAGAAAATATCTCACAAATGGAACATAAGATTCAGGGGTGACCTTTTATTTATCAAACTCAGACAAATGTATCTCCTAAGGCGTATATGGAGTCCTCGGGCATTTTCAGGCCATTCCCTTCCATTAAGTGGTTTTGGCATGTGCATGATGCAAAGTCTGTCTGTCTCTCTTTTCCTTGTGAAGTGGAGCTTTAGTAAGCTCCTTAGCTGAAAGTGTAATCTTGTGGGTGTGCTGTATGCATTACTGAAACGAGAAAAAAAAAAAAAAGAACATTGCTTGTTGTCTGTGTGGTGGTTTGTATTTTTGTTTCAGTTACAACCGAAAATAAGACCCTCATTTCATCAGCTGCTGTCTTCACCTGGGAGATTTAGAAGCCTGGAGGGGGAGTTATAGATGTTGAAATTGCATGACATTCACTAGGAAACAGCAAAAGGGCTAATTACTGTAACAATTGTTGCTGTGACCATGGGATTGCCAGTCAAAGAGAGGCACTTTTCTGCTCAGTTGGATCCTTTTCAAGTGAAGAGCTTGGGGCGCTGAGCATTAAAAAGCGAATACTATGCGTTGAAAAAAATAATGGCACAGAATATGTTTACACCTAAAATGTTTTTTTGAGAAATCACCTTGGCATTAGGCAACCGCAGCTCTGTTCATGCTCCCCAGGATCAGGCATAGCTTAGAGCAACATCACAAATTACAAAGCTAATTGAACAATGACAAGAAAGCATTACATTTCTGGTCCTGTCTCCTGCAGCCCTCAACAACAAAGCATCACTTTACCACTCATAAAGACCACTTAAATCAACAGTGAGAGCAATACTTTACATAAGAATAAATTCAGTATCATTTTAAGGGATAATATAACAAATGACACAAACATTAAAGTAATAATCTGTGACATCTTCATATACACAAATGTCTGTTTTTCTAGTTAGCATGAACAGCAATAGCTATCATGGATGAGCAGACAAAGAAAAGAGCGCCACCTACAGAAACTCAAACTTCATCCACAGAAAATCCAAGGAAAAAGACGTTACAGTACTGGACACACTGTGTGATTGTCAATTACCACTTTAAAGAAAAATATATAGATATCCAGACAGTTACACACACACACACAAACACACATGTGCACTTAATGGCAGACAGCTCACTGAGCCCTGTGCATAATATTTCCTCTGAAAGGTGAGCCAGCTAACAGAGTCCCTTCTCCCCTTCACACTGGAGTCTTCTGCTCCCACAGTGCAGTAATATGACATTGTCTAAAGCTGATGGATGAGTCTCTTTGTTTTCTTCATTAAAAGCAGCAGCCTATGCTTTACCAGTGGCTATATTACTGGGGTTTGTCTCACCACCAGCATTTCTCTGGTAGCAGCAGTAAAGCAAAAATGGTGGTTTTATTATTTTGTCGCCTGTGAAGTAGCCTCTCTTTTTAGCCGCTTTTCCACCGCATGGTACCGGCTCAACTCGACTCAACTCGCCTTTTTTGGGTTTCCATTGGGTAAGTACCAGGTACCAGGTACCAGGTACCATATTACCTGGTACCTGGTACTTTTTTTGGTAGCACCTCCGTCGAGGTTCCAAGCAAGCTGAGGCAATATCAAAAGGTAACGTGAAAACACTGCAGACTACTGATTGGTCAGAGAGAATCATCATTGCGCGACACGGGACATATATGCTAACGTTAGCTACCAGGTTAGCTTACCCTCTTGCGTCGCCTTTGAGCAACCAGAGAGCAGTCTTTTGTCTTGCTGCCTTCAGCCTCTTCTGAAATAAAATCTGTCTCCTTGCTGTGACTAACAGCCACATACTGAGAATCAAGAACATCATCCCTTTGATATCACGTTGAGGATGACGTCACGGCAGTTTCATGCGGCGTCACTATGATGACCAGTTGTGGCGGGGGCACATTGAGGGGGTACTATCTGCAGTGGAAAACCAAGTGGTACTACCAAAAGCGAGTTGAATTGAGTCGAGGCGTGTTGAGCCGGTAACATGCGGTGGAAATGCGGCATTTGTCAATACCATCCTTTGCAGCTGCTCGACACTAATTAACCTGCCTTCAGGCTAGAACGGCTCTAGGTTGTTGCTTCTTTAAATTTGCATTACCCAAACTGATTATGTCGGGGCAGTGTTTTGATTAAGTACAGTACAGTCTGGAATATGGGACATGAATGTGAATATCTGACAAAGCAAAGTGACTGCTAAAGACAGAAAGCAGAGGAGCAGAAGAGGCACTAAGTTTGTTTTGGCTTGAGGCTAACCAGGACCTAAGAGATCCTGTCTTACTCTCACAGTTTCCACGCCCAATAGGATGCCTCTTCTCGCCCACTAGCACCGAGATGCAAGCAAACCTATAGATCCACTCTGCAGCGGGTAATTACATGTTGGAGAAAATAATTCCTGCTCCATTCAATCGCTGGCAAAGGAATAGAAGGAATCAGCAGTACAAACCGGAGCCCGTCTGCATAATGAATGAAAAATAGAATCCATTTTATCATAGACACAGAGCTATCAGGCAAAATATGTGGCTGACACGAAACATTCTGAATCCATGATTAACTTCCTGACTGGAATCTCAATGCAGGAACACATCCAAGATCCCAGTCATACAATATACCCGCCATTTCCATGATAACTCTGCTGCTCTCTTGCTTTAACAAATGCCTCTGCTGTTGGATAACGTTCAATATTGACCCATGCTACATCACCTACAGGTTTATGCCACTACATACAAGCTCTCACACAGTTCAGAGAAAACATGTGCCTGCGGCTCCTTCAAAGCACATCTGTTAACAGTGACACTCACAAGTGCATAAACTGCCTGCATCCCCCGCATGATTAGTAAGGCATGCTATAGCTTTAATAATTCAGTTCAGAAAATTATTTATGACTTTGGGAGTACGTTACAGGCCATCAATCTATATAGGAGAGCACATGTTCAACCACCCGCACCCACACACACACATAACAGCAAAACGGGCATAGATTTAAAGTCGCAAACAGCAGCACGCATATCAGTATTCGGTGTGCTGCTGAGAGCTGTGGTGTCGTTTGGTGTGTGAGCTTGTCTTGATGTTGTGAGCGCCGGGGACCGAGGCCTGCCAGAGCCGAGCTCATCGACTGTCACCGTGGTTGATCTGAAGGATGGGCACGACTCGCTACGCCCTGCGGCCCCCCGCTGCCGCTGGGAAAGAGGCGCGAGTTTGTACTCCTACATGAGGCCTGGCCCCAGCTCTGCCTCCATGGTAATCAATCTCCCCAGCTCCATCCTCCTTTGTCAGGTGTGTGTTTGAGGGCTTGGACTCTGGCCTCCTCCTCGTTGGCCCCCTAAAGACCTCGCCGACAACTGATTGACAGAGGGAAGGTGCCAGTGCACAAAATTAACTTTCTGGTTCACCTGCCAAGGACTGATAAACTAAAAAAACCTTAAGAAATGTCTTTCCTTTCTATTTGTTTGTTCGTTCTTTCTTTATTTCTTTCTGTTTCTTGTCCTGATGAAGACCTTATGGCAATAAAGGCTTTTTCAAGCCTCTTTTCAAGCTTTTAGTCTCTTCCCTCCTTACTAGATTTTGTGAACCAGTTTTGAAGCCCGGCATTGGGTGCATCGAGGTAGCCTACATGCCGGGACACAAATCGAACTCACCTGTCGGTGCTTGCTATGTGTGTCTGTTTGGTAGGGGGCTCTGCCAATCTGTCATCGTGTAGTTTGAGTCGAACTAAAGGAATACGTTATGGATGATTTTATTCGGTCGGTCCTAGTCTAGGTCAGAGAAGGCAAGGTGGGCTACAGCCAGGAAACACAATGTCAGGAAAAGACAAGACAGGTTATATGGATCTTCTCCACATTTTCAAAAGAGGAAGAAAGGTAAGATATGTTATAGGTTAGTTTAATCAAGTGATGGATTATCCATATCTGGAAAGACAGCAAAAATCAGGCAGCTGTGTGGTGGCGAGTTGACTAACATAGGCGGCCAGATGGACACTGGAGTGTTAGCTTGGACTGACACTTGTTTTTTTTTAGCTCAACATTTTCAATATAATATTGGATCACTGTAAACAAAATATTACTATTTCTGTCCAGTCAGCTGGTTAGTCAGTTAGTTACAGAATCCTCCCATTCACGTCTACTTATGTGGGCTGCTGAACATTAAATGCAAAAACTAATTATCTTCACATGAAACATCTATATTATTTTCAATTTAAGACATTGTTTCCCTTAAATGTGAGAAAATGTTTAAAAATGTAATTTAATTTGTGCATCTGTATATTTTACCATGCTGGTTGATGCATTTTGCTGTTGAAATTTTAAAAATTTTCTCCTGGGGGAGGATGCCCCCGGACCCCCCTACTATGGTTCTGTGACTTCCTCTGAGCTGAGCCCCGGATGTTCTGAAATCCTAACAACGCCCCTGGATACAGCTCAAGAGTTTTCAATCTTAGAGATAGTACTTTCTCAGTTTTCTATAGATTTGATTCCTGTTCCCAATGAGCACCTACAGTATAAACCTAAAGACTTCACTAGTTTTTCTTAATACACAAGAGCATAAAGTGTAACTTCTGTCTGCCTCTGTAATTAGGTAACACTTTATCTGGATAGTCCAATGTCGATACTCAACTATCAGGTGGAAAAAGTAGATGTTCAACAAAGTTTCACTTTCATATTTGGTGCATCTCCACAGAATGTAACCCTAACCATACTTTAACCTTAACCGCATTTTAAACCTAAGCCCAACCCTAAGACCCCTAACCCTGATCCTAACACTGAATATATGTTGACAACTTTTCACACTATTGTATCACTTGAAAAACTTTTTAGCGATGACACTTAAGTGACACATTATAGTCACTTAAAGTTGACTATAACTGATCAACATTGGACTATCCAAATAAAATGTGACCAGTAATTAATATACATCTACATTTTTAATTGCAACATGTCAGCCTACCTGTTTTAAGTTCAAGTCAAGTTTGTTTATTCATACATACCCTTCATTCCTATCACATGCATGTCTCAAAAGACTTTACAGAGAATGAGCCTAACTGATCAACAATCAATCATAAAACAGAATGATATAGGACAAACATCAGGGAAAGCACAAGACACACAAGCAGATTTTAGCAAGACATAACAGCCTACCTATTCCACATGGCCTAACCTACCTGGCACGACCAGCCTTAGACCCTCAGCGCATACGAGGAAACACTTCATAGAAAACCTTGTCAGGAAAAAAGAAGAAAGGAAGAAACCTTGGGCGGGCCAAATGAAAGAAGGATCCTCCACCGGCACGGCTGAGCATGGGTGACAAGTGACAAGAACATGGCCAATGACGAATGACACTGGAAGAACAGAAAAACAGATGAGGCAGAGAGAGACAACATGCGGCGGAGAGATGAGGCCGCAATCTGCGCTATTATCCACAGAGACAAGGAAAGCACTCACGATTCACACGATTCATGTATAGAATCAGGTACTGTGTGAAACATTCAGTAGAGACAAGGTCCATGGTCTATCCGATGGACCCAGTTTGTAATGCATCATGAAGTGAACTAACTAGTTAGACAGCGGAGAAACAGGAGCAAAAGTTTACAGAAGTTTAAACTTTTTGCCTGTTTTCATGCTTTTTCCCTGCTGACTGCTGTACTCTCCCGCTGGCCATGAGCAAAGATTGTATATAACCGAGGCATTCAAATTTCAGCGTCTCAAAAAGCCACCGGTCAGTGTGACGGGTGACCCTTATCGATTTATCCGCCAAACACAAACTTTACAGACACTTGGCGCTTGAGGGGTGTTGCTTTCGCACCCTGGACAGCACCCATGCTCTCATCACACATTCACCACATCGCCCGACGTTCACATGAAGCGAATATGATCAATATCTCTCCCGTGTGCGGCCTTCAAAACCATCGTGTGTCATGACTGCTACATTTCCATCGGCATCTGTCGAAGAATAATTATATCTGTCTGCTGAGAGAATAGAAATCAATGTGAGCGTATGTGTATTGCCACAATACCAACAATCGACTGCTTTATGTGGGCAGAAGAGCAAGGTATAAGAAGATTGATTTTTGCTGGAGATTGTTTGGCCCAAGTGTGTTTAAGATATATCAGGCTGTGGATGACAGGAGGTCATCACTGCTGGAAAAAAAAAAAACATCTTGAATCTGTGTGGAGTTGAGTATAAGAGCGGCAGAGGCGGGTATGGCATTGTGAATAGTCAGTGTTTCTCAAGAGCTGCACTTACCTCCAAGACCCTTAGTTTTTTCTCTCTATTCATTTGCATACTATTGTTACAAATTGCAGGATGATCCTGTTTAGGCCTAATTATCATCTGGCTTGTCCTCATGTGATTTTCTCACAAGAAAGCATGGAGCCTTCCCTCCCAAACAGTGAGGTCATTCGTAATCCCGCGTGTAGCTACTGCGTTTTGTCTCCCCAGTTTATTTGCCCGGGTCAGGATATAATCACATCATTCCAATCGTCCTTGCAATCTTCATCATCATGCATTTTCAGCCCCAGACAAGATTTGGATGCTGTGCAATTTAGCTTCTCTCATTTCACCCCCCCCCCGTCCAGATAATATCTCAGTGTTTAATCACAGTCCAAAGTGAGGCGCTAAACAGCCAGTGAAAGGCCACTGGTGATAAAACTACACATTCATTGCACAGCAAACTGTCGCAGTCAAACCCAATTAATTTCCGGAATGTGCTGTATAGTTTGCATTAGCGCTCATTTAGTGGGTGCGGAACAACTGAGACAAGTGAGGCAGACAGGAGTAATATTCTCTGAGCAAGTCACTGTGTTAAATGAGGGTGGTCTGATATCTGTGTCACACAGAACTCCAGCTGACAGTGCAGTGGAGGCAAAGGGCGGCTAATGAGCACAGAGATTATGGTGTAATTAATGATCAATTATTGTGATCGTGTCACTGCAATTAATATGATAATCTCAGTCAACAGAATTAAGGATCAAGTCAATGAACTTGCCAAGAGGAGCATCAAAGTCTGAGGTTGAGGCTGTAAAGTTACTGATGCTGATTGCAAAAATACCGTATTTCCTCTAATATTGGCCCGGGCCTTTATTTACCTCAGCTGCAGAGAGTACCAGGCCTTTATTGGAAGCAGGCTTATATTAGAGACAGGCCTTTATTTCTAATTCCCTCTGTTTGATAAGTATATTTGCTCATATTTTAGTACGAAGCCTCCTTGTTTTCTGATCTGCTTCTGTTGGGGTTCGTTAGGTAGCCGTTTTTTTGTTACTGCAATGCATTACGATAATTACGGTAATCGACAGCGGCACGCTCCAGAGACTTCCGCCAGGCGCCAGGAGTTTACCGGTATCCACTGTTGTGTTTTAGCTGCGACCAGCAGCTCTATAGCTCGCTCTGTCGGTCGGTCGGTCGGTCGGTCGGTCGGTCCACAAAAATTTCCCCACCCTTTGGCGGCCTAGTGTGTGTACGTGGTCGCAGCTATTGCAAATTCACGCTTGTTTCCTTTGTTTTTTTCCCCGGCCTGAAATACGGTAACATAGAACTATTCATACTACATAATATAGTAAAGTGGTTGCTTCTTGGAATTGAGATAGCAGTGCATTTAATCTAAAGGAGCCGTTCTGGAGTTAAGGGCAGCATAACAACCTACTTACACAAAAGGGTTTACCAGCAGAAGAAAAAAGAAGAGAGAATTTCTATTACAACCGAAGCAATCCACTAAACACACAATAAATGATGGATAAGGAGGAAAGACTAACTGACTGAAATAAATGAAGGGAACGAATGATGGATGAGCCGATGCATGGGCTCTGTCTAGACAGTGAGTAACTAGATGGTTCTCATACAGGGACACAACATATTGTCCAACTATAATTTAGCTTCCATACATTTGTATTATTTTGTGACTGACAGTTCTTGTGATTATAAAAGGTCGGTTCTGTGACTTAAAGAACAGGCTATAGCCAAACACAGGCAGAACAGTGCATATAATGTACAGTGGCTATTTGTTCCATTAATGTGAAATTTATAGTCTGAAATACACAAAAAGCTGCCAAATAACTCAACACACCAATTACCAGTATGTGAAATAAGTGAAGAATTGCATAGCTGTAAACGTCTCCACGCCAAATATCATGATTTGTTGCCATGGAAGCCAGATTCAATGTATTATTGTTAATGGGCTCATTAGTGAGGGGGAGAGGTGTGGGAGGGGAAAGGGAAGTGTCCAGTGTTGCGATGCATCTTGTTTTCATATGTGAACTGTGCTGTGTGGGTGCACTCCGGTCAGCCAATGACGTAGCGGCTGGGCAGAGTTTGCACTTATTTTATGAAGCGACCCCTCCTGCTGGCAGGCTCCTGCCCCACCCGCCCAGGAGCCTCTACGTCAAGTAACAATTCACTGTATCACAAGCCAAACCTTTTAAACATTCACATATGCTACTATTTCTTTAGATACAATAAGCAATACCCAAGTTTTCTGAGAATAAAACCATGAGACTTAAAACATTTTATTATTTGAATTGATTAATTAGGCCTAAATTCAGTTATAGCCTACTCCTGCTGAACAGGCTTTGCCCTAGATTTTATAGCCGACTCTGATTATTCCCCCTGAACTGCTTCTTCCTCACAGATGCAGTAAAATCGGGGTAAATGTAGAAGCACTTGCAAAACTGGTCCCATTCTTGAGGCTTTGCAAAAAATGTCCACTCTCTCCTGGAAATAATGGAACTTGATGACGAGAGTCAGTGTGGCTTATCAAAGATGGCGAGAGCTGAGGGCTTTCAACCCACTGAGCAAAAGACGTGATTTCAACGTTGCGTCTATGCTTTAGCTCTCATATAGCCCAGGATCATTACGGCTATGTATAGACCTATTTTAGACCAAGCAGTAAATACATTATTACAATGAATAAACATCTGTAAATACCAAAAATATGCACCAGAGAAGTCCTGTAGACTAGCCTACAAGATAATTATCTGAGCACAAGAAGTAATTTCAACATTGCGTCTATGCGTAGCTCTCATATAGTCCAGGATAATATTGTCTATGTATAGACATTTAATAAACTTTCACTTTTCAACCCCATTTAAACTTAATTTAGCCTAGACGGCTATGGCCATTTAGACGTGTTTTAAACGTCTAATCAACGTAAAATTGCTCAGTGGGAAGGGTTTGAAAACAGCTGCTCTACTTATTCTGGACAGCTAACCATAGTATTTTGCTATATTATCTAGCTATATTATCTTGTGACTTTATCTAGTTTGGTAGTAATACAAAGATCCAACAAACACAAGCAAGTCTCCATCAGAATGGTTGAAAAACATGACATTTAAAGTTCTGGGATGGTCCAGTCAAAGTCCACAGCAGCAGCCCATTGAGATGTTGTGGCAGGACCTGAAACAAGCGCTTCATGCTCAAAATCCCACAAACTGAGCTGAAGCGGTTCTGCTGGAAATGTGTGGGCTGAAATTCCTCCACAGCACTGACAGAGACTGACCAATTACAGAAAGCATTTGTCTGCTGTTACTGCTAAAGGTGATGCAACTGAGTCAGTTACTAAATATAAATGGAACATTATTTTTTCACACATGGGCACTGGGTGTTGCATACCTTTCTTATAGTTTCAATAGTTGAATGGTTTAAATAAGTATCACAATTTACAGTATGTTGGTTGTTCACTCAGGATCTAATAACAATCAGTGTCAAGATTATGCACAAATACAGAAAATGAGACAGGGAGTAAATACTTTTTCATGGTACTGTAGCTACTGTGGGCAAGCTGTGTAGTGTCATTCATGGTGAACTGGGAAGACAGAGACTTCTTGGGATGGAGAGGAGTCATATCCTTGCTTGCTGGAACTTTTTTTTGTTTTCGGAAAACAAAAAGGATGCCCGCAGTCTTCCTTTGGGTGTGATGAAATCCATAAACAAATGGGGCCCCCGATCATTCATGTAGCTGTAAACTGAAATGTAAAGATGTGTCATCATTTTCTACACGTTTTGTGCGGGGGTTTTCAGTATCTACCTCAGTGAAGGGTTCTGGGGATTCATGGCACACACTTCATAGGATGGTATCAATCCAATCATTGCTGAGAGGGCTGGTGAATATTTAATCACAGCAACAATTCTGAGTGATCACTTTCAACTAATTTGGCATTTTGTTTTTGATGGAAGCGACGGCCTCTAGACTAACAATGCTCCTAGACCATTAAATAAGCACAAGTGGTTTGAAGAGCATGACAATGAAGGTAGGAATATGCCAAAGCCTGCTCAACACCGGCGATAATGCTGATAGCATTTCTGAGTGCTTCTTAAACAACAACAGAGACTGTTTTCCACTACAATCATAACGATGGAGTACCCAGATGATCACTCAAAATCATTATGTTGCTGGTGATTAGAGGTGAACTTGCCCACTAGGAGATTAATGGACTAAAATCATCACGCACCATTACAGATCCAGGAATTTGCCACACACCATTACAGATCCACCATAACTGAGGGAAGTCTTCACGCTAGTGTTTTTGTGTATTTTGACCGTACCGCATGCACGTACACACTCGTCCACTCAAATAAACTCAAATAGAAGTGCAATAAACGCGAAGGCTCAATGACACACTCAAAGGCGCTGCGCTGACTTTCATTCCCACCAAGTAAGAGTGGAGCTGAGAGTCTTTCAGCGGCCCTCCTCTGATGCTCCTTTTCTTCTGTGAGCGAGTCTCCTATGATCTGAGATTAGTCTCTCAAAAAGCAGGGCTGCACCTGTCATCTTACTTGTCAGAAACACCGTGTTTCCATCCGGCTCAGGAGGTGTCAAGGCGCTGGGAATATTCACATTCAATCACCGTTGCGCTATGTGTGTAGAGGCAGTCTAATCTCTATCTCTAAACCATGAACCCTGCTCCTAGAGCTGTCCTGCATCTGTCAAATATTAGCCTATTTTTCAGCTATACTTGTTGCTTTGTCGTAAAGAAAATTCTCAGTGGAAACGACTGAGTGAAATCTACTTGCTTTGCCGTGCTCCGTGGCTGCTGAGACGGCCTGTGGCTACTCCGGAGCTCTTAAACCGTACTCTTTGAGGCTGTATTATGAGGAGGGTTATACAAGCAGCACAGGGCAGGCAGACATGAAATCCTTCCTCAACAATGGCCTGGAATGCACTTTTTTTTTTTATATCAAGGCTGCGGTACAGCTGTCGGTTCCCTCCGCACCACCCCAGCCTCTGATCCCCAGGGTAGACTGTGTCTGGGTTTGCCTACATGCATCACTGACTACCTGTCTGCCATCCAGACAGACAGCATGTCGATTGGTTTGTCATTACTTGTCTCTGTCTGCCTCCAGATTTCAATATCTGTCAACCATTGGCTTCACTTTATAATGCTGTCATACATTTTAATTGACTGCTCATCAGCATAGGCTGCGTGTGTCTCTGTAACCCATGCTCTCTGTTCGTGCAAGTGTGTGTGTCTGCATGTGTGTGTGCATATAAACCTCTGCCCCCTGCCCTACCTACGTGCACCGACTGCTCGCGAATTGTATCTCATTTCATTATTTAAAGCGCTTTTTCTGTTAGGCTTTGTCATCATGACGCACTAGGCAGGAGACAGAACAATCCACATCAGCAAGCAACAACCCCCCCCAACGAATACACACTCCGCCTACATCATGGCCACAAGAACTGAAACGTCAGTGGGAGGGAGGAGGAGGAGGAGAGGGATAAGAACGGCTTGGACAGAAGGATTGGACAGAAAGAGGATAGGAGAGAGGAGGGACAGGGGATTGGGAGGTGGGGGAAGAGGAGGAGCAGTGCTGTGTGCTGTCGCCTCACTTCCCAAGGGGGGGGGGGGGGGGGGGTTCTGAAAAGACACAGGGCAAGGCAGCAGCAGAACCAGGCCTGGTTTCATTTCACACACCATTGACCACTGCGGAGTGACACTGAACAAGAGATACCCACGACCCTGGCAGAGGTTGGCTGGGGCACCGAGTACTCCGCCTATAGCCTTAAAATACATCTTAAAATAAAATCGCTTCTGGAAAGAGCAACAGCGTAACTTAACATTCGATATTAATACACGCGCTGCAGAGGGAGTGGAGTGAATCCAGTGATGGATGTCTACATCTCCACTCTCTGAGCATGGAGTGTTCACCAGAGCATACAAAGACAAGCCATTTCAGCTATAAATGTTCTCTAATGGCCAAAAATACTTGATAACCCTTAGTGTTTTTTTTGCGTGTATACGTGAATGTGTGTGTGTGTGTTTCTGATGCAGAGGTTTTGGCAGAGCATTTTCTTTTTCATTCAAGTTGCAGTTATAGTCCCTAATATATGCACTACTCCACTTAAAAGGTTCCAGTTAAGAGAGGTTGCCAGGGCCCAAATACAACACTTTGTGGTTGTTCACTGAGGCCATGCATGGAGGTGCAGGATGCTCTTTTAACTCCTTCTGTGTGTGAATGCTCTCTTACAGCTGAAATCCAGGATTTCCCTGATTTCCCTCCTTTCTCTCCCCCTCTGGCGGCGAAAAGTATTTGAAATGATGTTCAGACTACAACCAAACAACCACAGACGTATTATGAATTATATTACCAAAGAAGGTGCAGCAGCCAGTGCCGCTCGTGTGCCGTCAGCTCTCCAGTAAACAGTTCACACCTTAGTAAAGGTACTTTCAGTGATTGTAACTTTTGTAATGACATTAGGCAATAACATCGCTTATGATGGTGTAAACATTGCGACTTGACAATAACAGCAGCCTACAGTGTGAGCCACTAGCATATCAGTCAGACTGACCTAAAATGATTTTCAATGTATAAGCTCTTTGGGCAGACTAGTATGGTGACCAGCTAGTGGCACTCGGCTACTCGGCTACCCGAGTTGGCTAATGTTACCTGATTATCAGATTTTGGTCCTACCCAGTCAAAAATTTCAATAGCGGTCTATGGAGAGTGTCTGCGACCATGGTAATACTGCCAATTGGTATTGTGTAACCCGACTCCATGGTCCAGATGGCTATGGCTATGGCTATGGAGTCAGAAATTATTTATTTTAGCCATTTATTTATTAAAATTCCCAGAATCCCCCTTTAAAGGCTGTCAACACACCACACAATCACATACCACACACCTGCCATTCAATGCTGTCAAAAGGAACCTGAAAGGCTCTGAATCTGACACACTGACTATGGAGTCTGTAAATGGTGTATAAAGTGGTCTGAATATTGGGGGGGCTATATTTTTTCCTCAACAAAAACGTTCTTGTGGGTAGCTGTTTATACTGTATGTCTGCAACATATGTATGAATTTTGTATGCACAGTTACAGTATGTCTTCCTCTTCTTTTAGTCTAATGGTATCCTGGATGGCACGGTTGCCACCTGTGCAACAGACAAAGTGCAGCATAATTTCCACTCCAAATTGCAATAATAGCTTCAAATTTTCCATTTCTCATATTGTACTGTAGATGTGTGTGTATTTGCTCACTGTTTCACTTAAACCAGGCATCTTTCATGCTTTCATTAAATTACTCAAACAGGTCCGTACTGCATATCTTCTACCCATGGTGGTCTTCTTTTAACTAGCAATATTCATTAAAATGACACATTGCCATCTGGCGTGTGGATGAAATGCTGTGGAGTAGTCCAAATAAAGTGTTTATATAGGGATGTTTCATTTGGAGCGGTGCTCCGTCAGTCCTACTGAAAGATTAGACCAAGCTGTATGTAAACCACTGACTTCTGAATCTCATAATTACTAGGATGTGCTAATGAAAACTAATCAATCCACAGCTTTCACATCCTGCCATAACTCAAGATTCATTTTACTCAAGTGTAAGAAAAACCTAAAACAAACCATCTATAGCTTCAAAATACATTGCAAAATTAGTATTTTCCCACCTTGTCTTATCAGTCCACAATAAAATCAATTTGAAAGTGAGAGATGTCTTGAATCTGTTGAAATAAACATGGCAAACATAAGCCGGCAGTGGAATGACAGTAGCATTATGTGGGGCGTAATACTACATTTCTGAAGCGGGATGGCAAGACGCGGTAAAACACATCAGATCACACCAGACAACCACTTTAGAGATGGGGGAAAAAATAATTAACGGATGTGAAAAGCTGAGGATTGCGAATCAACAAGGGTTGTCAGAACGAGAGTGAAGCATGTTTATTCTGTCACCGTAATTGGCAATGGTATTACAATGACCTTCTGGGAGATTACAGATTGTTCCCCATGATTTACCACTCCTGCTGGTTCATTGTGGAGAGGGAAATACATTTGAATCCAGCACTTTAAACACATGTACACATCCATACAGGCACAGTCGCACACACACACACACACACACACACACACACACACACACACACACACACACACACACACACACACCTGGATATGAGCAGCAGAACATGAGGCAGGCTGTGACAGTGCTGCAGGTCTGTGTGGTTCCTCAGGGACAGTCACCTCTGATACTGTTCAAACACAGAGACAGATGGGAAGGGATGTGAGGAGGGGTCTTCTGCTGCAGAGTCATTATCATGCTGCTCTCACAGTGCACCGAACACAACTTTTCCTATTAAACTCCCATTCCCAGACTGGAAGATTACATTTCTATTGTGTTAGCCGTCAACAGCCCTCGCTCATATATGGTGCGGTGCCCTCCTTTGGGGAAGCACACGAGGAATAAAGGGAATGTCGGGAGCACACAACTTCAAGTGCTCTTGGATGATTGCAAGGGAGTGCAAGATAAGATAAACTGCTGTAGGCAAACTCATTAACGCGAGCCTCATTTTCAAAGCTTCTCCTGGCTGTTGCTCACCTCCATCTTTCAGACAAGAAGGCATCATTGATCTATGTGACACAAAGCTCCTAACCGTACTGAAACCCAGTCTAATCCTCAATGAGCAGCACATCAAAGCTGAGGATGAGGGTACGGTCCGTACTACAAATTGTTCCACAGCTTACCAACACACGTGCCTTACAAGCACAGAAACTCTTATCAAGACACTAACATAGTATTTATTGTGTGTAATTAGGTTTCCAGATGGCTGTCCATATTTTATTTTGACGTGTGATATAATGTAAGGAAAAGTGGCTATGGCTACATGGAGACTACGCATGGACTGTCCACCCAAACCCAAAGCTGTCTTAATATTGGAGCAGGCATATCATTTACCTGCAATGGGAATTGTGGGTGCAGCTGTTAACATGTCTACAATATTAACTGGAGTAGCTGCTGTATTGTCACACATAATTGCCTTCTTCTTATTGCATGTTATTTGGTAGATTGAAAAATAAAATATAGATGAAAGCGTGACAGCGGTTCTTCCACCTGTGCAATGGAGAACAAATGCTCTTTGCGCACTATACTTCCCACTCCAAATTGCAATTATAGATTCAAATTTGCCATATCGCACATACTGTTTATATAATGTCATTGTTCAATGTTTCCCCAGCATGGTTAATTTTTCTTATGGACTGATTTGAACAGATACTTAATGCAAATTTTCTACCTATGGCAGTCTTTGTTTAACTAGCGATCATTTCACTAAACTGACACATTGCCATCTGTTGTCTGGATGAAATATACTTCGGAGCTGCCTTGTGCACTCAGCCATTTGCAGTGGATAGACCTATCAGGATCAAATTCTGCCAATGAACAGATTTTCAAAGGGGCAACACAAAGAGAGCGTCTGTCTGTCTCGCCCATGAGAAATGGGAGCATGCCAAATTAGTCCATCATTTATGCTAGTTTCTGTTTTTTCATTACAGCGGCCCATTAACCTTTTTTTTTTAATAATATAGCCTACAGTGCTGTTCTGAAAACTGGCAGGAAAATGTCTGCTGTCTCTCCGGCTCTAACCAAAAGAAAGTGTGTCAACCTGGCACACCCCCGAAACTGTTTGACAGAAATCTAGGAGAGCGAGTTGGGAGAGAGAGGCGAGGACTCGCTACAAAAAGACTGATTCTCTCTGCTCTGGTTCTGCCTCATTGAATCAGTTGAATTAAAACAACAAAACAACCCAAAACTATGAATAAATTGCTTACAACACAGTCAGAATATATTTTGGATTCGGTTCAATTAGATTCTGTATCAGTTTACAATTCATTGCCTGTTCATTGTATTCAGATCAGCTGCCTGGTGTGATTGATGTCGGCCCCGCAGCAACGAGCCCAAGTAAACTAACAGCTACTGTATGTCTCAACAAGGCAGAGACGTGTGCCGTGCAGCAGCCTTGACATCTGGCAACAGAAATCCAGCATCACAATGCCATGGCTTGGGTATTCACGCTGGCCTAACATGATGGCCACTGACCTGACAGTGGATGAGAGCCTTGGGGCTGAAGCCAAGTAAACACCCCCCTGCCCTCATTATGTAGAACTGACAGCGGAGACTTCAGCGTACTGCTACAGTTCGGCAGCAACAATAGGGAGCACAGCGTCTCCCCCCGGACCTGAACCCGGACAGACACCCAATTCAATCTTCCGCCCCCCACGTCGCCTCCTCACTTCTCCTTGGACTTCGTAATTAATTCAGGGGATGAGTTAATTAAAAATGTTCATCCGTCTGCTTGGAGCCAATTACATGCATTTGCAATGTACGAATGAAAGTTTTCAACAAAATGTCAAACTCTGAATTTTTTAAAGACACTAGATCTGGATTGGAGAGTTAATTAAATGTTAAAAGATAAGGTTTACAAATATTAAGAGGATAAGATATACACCACAGAATGACCTCCAGATAGAAAAATAGGCCCTCTAGCAAGCCTAATTAAAACCAAAATAACACATAATTATGTTTTTGTATTCTGCCTTGAGATTGTCAGGAAAATAAGAAATATAACTCAGGAAAAAAAAAAATTGTTTCAGATGCCTTGAAGCACATTGCAACAGTTTATTGTCCAGATACATTAGAGTGCAACAAGACTCAGGCCTAGCCTACCTTGACCGGTCAGAGGGAGATGTACATGCGATGGCACGTCAGCATCACTGCCATTTAGTGCATTTCTTAAGCTTCTCTCCTGCACTACTCTTCCATCAGTTCTGTGGAGCTTTTCCCTGTTTGCTAGAGAAAGCACAGACTGTGGGTTTACCATGGATCATCTCTCTGCCTCTGATTTATGGGGTCACCGACTGTGGAAGAGGGCAGCGATATATAATTGGTTGGCTGTATCTTTGCCAGTAAATTATGGATTGGTTTGGAGGGGGTTGGAGGATGGGAGTGGGGGGTTACAGCTGTCTGGAACTGAAACTGTGTGTGTGTGTGTGTGTGTGTGTGTGTGTGTGTGTGTGTGTGTCTCACACACAAAAACAGCTTTTGGCAAAGTAACCAATGGCATACTTTAACCAAGTTCTGTGCCTGTTGTTACTCATGTTCATTGGCTTCAACTTTTACTCATAGAAACTTCAACCCATGGGCTTTAAAGCATTCATGTTCCCATGTATATATGACAGGTCTATTCATTCCGTATCAACCCACAGGTACTTACTGTTCATGGGGTTACAAGCTGTAAACAGAAACTCAGCTCAGGATCCCTCTTATCATGCATGTAATGCTTACTTTGTCCACTATGCAACTCTTTGTTTTGGTCTGTTTACGCTGGCCATAACTCCCACACTGCTAGGTTTTCTCTCATTTACCCCTCTCTCCTTGCATGAAGGATGTCAGCAGATCCGGTCTAGTTCATCCTGGAGTTGTGGATGTGAGCTGCAAGCCGAGGAATCTTGGAGCCACTTTAGAAAACCAAGAGCAGAGGCTGATGAGTGGGGCTGCACATGGGGGATAGTATGAAATGGACTATAGATCAAATGGACTATAGATGCTTTACATAAACTGCACACACATACAAATACACACAAAACACACTCAGGGCTTCATAAATTAGATTGATTTGATTTGAGTTCGAGTAGTTGCATTTGTTACACACTGATGTGTAGTGTAAGCCTGCTTTAAATGGAAGGCTAATGGAAAGCCCTTTTATGGAACAGTCATCACTTCTGCCCAGCATTTGACTGGATTTGGAGCACAAAGTGTTCCAGACATTTTGAGGCGAAAACAAACATGAGGGAAAATAAACCCTCCAAAATAGCACACTAACGCACAATGAGTAACAACATTTTCAAAGAGCCATCAAACCTGATCAGCGTCAAGCCTATGCATGACTGGCCTCCCCCTACTGGTGTTGCAGAGCTCCTAGTCTAAAAGCTAACAGCGAATGACAACTTCCTCTGATCATTTCATCACTGAGTAAAGTACGCCGAATGCAGCACTGACTTGAAAAGCATCAGCCTTTCAGCAAGTCAATAAAACAATTCCCCCATTGTGGCCAAACACTATCTGGTAATGCTGTCTATTAACTGCTAAGGACTAACGCGGCCAACAGCAAGTTCAGAATCAGAGAGAAAGCTTCGTAAAGCACAGACGCATCCACGGTGTCTCTCTCTGTGTGGGTTAGCTCATGCCTCGCCATGTCACACAACACAACATTTAGGTCATTATAACAAAGTAAAACAATACCAAAACAAAAAAACCTTATTAATCATTCATTTTCGCTGTTGAATAAACAAAATGAAATTAACATGCCCAAACTGTCAAGCCGCGCGGGTGTCTACGGAGCTGCCTGTGCATTCGTTTTAATGAATTAACGAGCTGAGAAAGAAGATGTTCCGTTCAGACAGCACAAAAGTGACTCATGTTTAATTGATGAGTGACTCAGTGTAGGGAGTTTCATTTGTGGGACTGGTGGGTGTTATCAGACGGCGCGTCAAGACCAATACACAACAGGCGTAGGCACCCAGGAGTCCTGGTCCCATTCTACAAGTCTGCACCAATACAGCCACCCTCTATTAAATGTGGGACTCCGACACAACATAGTAGGAATGTAGCGTGGAATATAGCTGCAGTAAACATCAAAGATCGGGTCAGACCCAGACGAGCTCCTTTGGTCCAGGATGGCCACAGGGTCTGCAGGGTTTTGCTCAAGCCAAACTGTTACACATACAACTTGATCCGCGTGTGAAAGCGTGAAACACACTCTAAGGATGCGATCACACCTACAGTTTGTTTATTTTGGTCATAACCACAGTAGAAAAGTTGGACTTGTCGGCACGCTTTGCTGTAATTTAACTTCTCTGGTGTTCTTAACAGTTAAGAACAAATGAAGAAATAGCTGAACATGAGCGCTCTCAATCAGATGTCAACATCTGTCTCCTAACACCCATAAAACTGTGCGTTTTGGGGTCACAGATAACGCTCATTCCTAATGAACTGGACCAGACTTCGCTTGGAAGACGACTGAGACTCACATTTTCAGGCGTCCAGGTGCAGCATTGGGTTGACGGGTTTACTGTATGCTGAACTTGAAACAGGAAAAAAGCTGGTGACATAACAGCCGTCAGCTCCTCCCCTTCCCTCTCCTATCCACCTCCACCTTTCTACAGCTTTATAATATACACCTTTTTAAGAGTAATTGCAGCTCTCATGCTGTGCCTCCTCTATAGATACAGAGCACAATGTACATTAACGGCACAAAGCGCTAGGGTTTTACAGGGCACAATACACAAATCAGAGCCCTTTTATCAATTGAACAGCATGGTTAGCCCCGGAAATTATCTTTACTTCATAATTATAAATTTCAATCTAATGTGAATAAGGGCACAAAAAAGGGAAAGGTTATCTGATACCTTTTTTCTGCATTGACTGAGCTGAAAAGATGCACAAGAGTACGGCTTGCACTATCAACTCTTGATGGTTACATGTTACATCATGCATACCAATAAGTTGCCCAGTGTTAAATTAAAGTGTGTTTGTTTGTGTATGTGTGTGTGTGTGTGTGTGTGTGTGTGTCTGTGAGTGTAGGTGTGCAGAGAGAGCGAGCAAGAGAGAGAGAGAGAGAGAGAGACAGATGTGAGTGGGCAAGTGAGGTTTTTTGTATGAGAATGACAGGTGAACTGCAGGTGTGTTGTGTTAATGTTATTTTAGGGAGATGGTGGGACAATTTGGCTGTCTGTTAGGAATTAAAAGGATAAAGGAAATATCAGGGCCAAACTGCGTCATTGGCTTCCCCCGTACTCTTAGTGTCTACAGTTAGACTGATGAGATTATTAAAAGGACTGCACTCTCTATTCAACACCGTCAAAAACCTGCCAGTGTCAAAGGAGCTCCATCAGCTATATTCTCCTTAGTGCTGTGAACACTCATAAAGAGATGAATGTGTGCGCCCACATCTTAAAGGGGCAGTACATGCAGCTGGATCCATACCTGCCCGTTTGGCTATCTTTGATCGAGTGTTTCCTATAAAATGTTTTGCAAATGTGGGGTGGGGTAAGGGGGCGACGTCCATCCTGGGCCCATTCCAGGAAGAGTTATGATAAGTGTTGCAGTTAAGAATGGTTCTATCTAGAGGGAGGTGGTGAGCCTGGAACAGCAACTAGGAGGCAGGAAAAACTAAAAAAAAAAAAAAACAGGATTTCAAGGTTCCTGGGGATCGCCATGGGTGCATCAACACCATAACCAAGAAAGCCCAACGGAAGATATTCTTCCTCTGGCCATAGAAGAAGGTTAAATCTCATAGCCAGTGCCGCTCCAATTCACAGAATCAACATTTCAAGCTGCACTAGGCAAGATTTTTATTTAAATATACAACCATCATTTTGGCTTAAATCACAAAGTGGGGCTGCGGCAGAGAAGAGCATCCCATCCCCACTATTTAAAAGACACCGTAGTTTCGCCATATTTGCCAAATTAAATTATGGTTGCCCTTCCCCCCCGGTCCTGGACAACAAAGCATCGGCTGCCAACTCAACGTCTTCCTGAGGGCTGCTTCAAGCTCCTTGGTACCTCTGTTCACTAGACACTTTTTCTTGGCCACTCACCCAGCCAAGACTACACGTATGCATTAAATCAGTTGCTCTCCAATGGAAGTTTATTCATTTAAATAAGAGAATCTGTTATCGCTGCATCATTCCATCACAAATGTTGCATGCATTGGAATTATTCTGCTTATGCTTTGATAATGCATAAACAAACACAGATGTTGTTTCAACCCATTGTTTGCAAGCTCTTTGTAAAGATGATTACAACATTTCAAGAGTTGCAAGGAAAATGAATCTTGTCATACTAGAGTCAACAACCATGTCTAGTCAGTTTGATCTAAATACTTTTTAGCCATGGGATCCTTAAAGGACTCTACAGTTTGAAGCAACACAAATGCACTGCACAGTGTGTGTGATCCCAGTGTTATGCAACATGCCATCACAAAGACAGTGGGACTGACTCTACCGCAATAAGGCAGTAAATATTTTACCATATTAATCACTTGTGATTAGAAGTCTAATCTTACTTTTTTTGTTGTCTTTCACACAACCTAATGTAAATGTATAGCCTAGTAAAGTATGTGTGCTGTGCAATAATGAATAAACCTATTTACTGTTAATTATACTCTACTCCCAGCCAGTCACTGGACTAAAGAAGCACTTGGACTGTCACTTCAGCCACTTCTGTTAAAGCACAATAATCCTATAAACTGATATTACCTTTAATTCCTATATTGACACTGAATGCATATATATGCGTAGTGTGTATCCATAGTCTGTTGTCTTAATTCATGCACTGTTTGTTCTCACGTTATAGGCTGTGTCAGGTCATGCAATTCTTTTTTCTTTTTATATGTAATGTTCAGTAGAACAAAACCTGATTCTGAAAAAAAGTGTTCTTTTCACCTCATTCCTTTCAATTTGTTTTAATTATTTAAGCCTTCAATCTGTTGTCAGACTCTCTCAGATGGGCTTTATCAGGAGTAAATCAATTTGTTAACTCCCCCATAATACAGAGAGGAAGGTCGTATTTAACAGATCACTGAGCAATTATCAAACCGTGGAACACTGTGTACAAATCCTGTGGAGAGGAACATCAATACTTTATGCAACTTAAACTGAAATCACCTTATGGCTGTAATACAACACACACCATTTTCTCAAGAAAATGTATTATTAATGATTTCCCTCCAGATAGTAATCAATGTTAAGCAAAGGGCATATGCATAAGGCGTTTTGGGGGCTTGTGCGACCACTGGTGGACAAATTAAGATGAATGGCTGCTGGTGCTCTCATTAAAGAGTAGTATCACCTTTGTTAGACACTGGGGATAGAGTCAAGTCCATTAACAAGATAGGCTAGCAGGGAAATTAAGAATCTGAATCACACACTGCTTATCCACCTTTTAATTTACACAACTTTTAATCTCACAAAAACTATATACAAAAGCTATATATAAATTCATAGTAGAGCAGAGGCTGTGCAAGGAACTGTTCCTGCCAGTGTTGTTGGTAGAATTTCACATTCACATTCACATTTCACGTCCCTATGGTCTTTTAAAGGAAAAAAAAATAATTTAATCACGTTCTGAAACTTAACTGTTTTGTTCATTTCCGTGGCTGATTAAGTTATCTCGATAATGAACCAGAGTATGTAATTTAACCACATTTATTTAATCACCCCAGCGCTGCCTGAGAAGCCAGATCATTCAGTCACAGAAGAGAAGTACTTCATGCTTTTGTGTTGCACTCAAAGATATTGTAGAACTGGTGTACAGGACGTCATCCAACTCCAGAGGGGTGATTCCAACCATCCATTTACGAATATAATATTAAATATGTGCTCTATGATTGAAAATGTTAGAAGGATTGTCTTATTACAAAAGTGCACCTGATTGTGTACAGCTGAATTTAATTATTCCTTATGTTGAGAGAAGATCAAGTCCCACCCCGATGTCTGATGCTGTTTCATTGTACCCCTCCTCTGAAAATGAACTGGAAAAGATGGTGAATGTGACTGTGAGAATATCTAAAGGGTTATTCTATGGATATATGTACAGTTTTGATTCAGAAATACAGGCACAGCTATGAAATAAAGCTCAAGTGGTCGTAAACAGTCAAATATCATGTGTTTCCACAAATGTAATCTCCCATTCATAGTCAATAGCCTGTTAACATGTTACTGCTCTGACATAGGCCTGTGGATAAAATGTCGCTTCTCAAACTGAGTGGTATTTCCCTACTATTCACAAAGCCATACTGTTTCCCTCTATCCACTGCATTTTCCATACTGTACGTGCATCTGCATATGTGCCAGCGCTACATTAAGCACATAACCTAACTTCAAAGCACTTGACTTTATAATGGAGCGAGCGAGTAATGATGTCTTTGACCTATTTATTTCTTCCCTCATTTAGTTAAATGCTGCCCTGTGCAGTAAACTGAGACCGTCCACCACAGGCTTTCAAGACCATAAAACTCTAGTACCAACGCAGCCAAACATGCACCATCCACCCCATCAACTGAAAGCCCTCGACTCATGAGTCATAAACAGAGCTTTCATCCAATAGGGGTGATATAGCAACGACAGGAGATGAAATATATGTAAACCTTGTGAGAACGTGGTTTGTCCCTGGCTGAAGGTGACTGACAAGGCCACAAGGCTATCTCAATTCAAGATGCAAACTGGTCCCGGATCAGCAACCCCCGGCGGCAATATGTCATGCTCCGCTTAGGCTCAAATTGATTGAGTCCAACATATAAAGTCTGGGTCACAGAAGCTCAGTGAGGTGGATTCAAACAGAATTCAAAGAAGAAGGGAAAACAGACAGCCTGGTCTCCAGAATTTTTTTTGCGAAATGAGCATGATGTCTTAAAATGCAAATACATACTTCATGCACGAAAAGTGAGAGAAATCCATTTCCTCACCGCGAAAGGATTACGTGGAGGAGACACGACTGGGAGAGCAGCAGTTTGACATTGAAATAGAACGGTGGAAAGGAAAGGTGTGGAGGTGGGGGTCGGGGTCCTGGATGGGCGCAAACATTTACCCCCTACTCCGCTGACCTGGATTTGATTCCCAACTTATGTTATGAAGTTTTCTACTGTGAGTGAAGATGTAATTTTTAGCAAAAATTTTTCATATTTAACCATGATCAAAACTGTTAGCTAACCTTTTCACATAATGACAGGTGAAATTTGCGCTATTATTATTATCACATCTCCTTGAGTGTCCACAACACGTAATCTGCATTTCATAATTTGAGCTCTCAAGTCATGAAATTTGATGAGTGTGTTGAAACAGGGAATCTTTCAGTACATTCTGATTGTAAACTGACCATAATTAGGGCTTCTTGACCCTGAAAGGAGGTAAAATAGAAAACTGATCTTCCCTTGGTCAGAACTCTGACCATAAAGGATAATTCTGGTTATTTTCACCCTGGGTTGAAAATATTACGGAATTATCCTTTAAATTCTTACAGACACTGTGCAATCTGCAGCAGAATAGGAAAGTGTTACTCTGCTTAACGAGGAGCAAAATAAGGAGGAGAAACTTCAGGGGATTCACTGCAAGGTCTCTGAATGCGGTTGCCATACCTAACATAAATAATGAAACTTGAAAGAATTAATATTTTCTAAATATGCTTGACTCTGCCTGAAGAATTTATGCATGACCTTTAAGTTTCATGTAGCGCTCGCGAGAAACACATGGGATTTGTTGTGAACTTTTCAACATGCCTGGACTCAAGGTTAGCCTTTGGAAACAGTACATGTTTAACACTGTAACTGGGTTTCCGACTGCACAATTTTTTTTCTGTTTTTTTTCTTCTTTTTTTTTCTGAAGTACAGCACACTACCAAAACATTCCTCATTATTTTTTGCTCTGTAACAGAACGTATCTTCATAAACTTTCCAACCCAGTTTCCAGTTTCATTTAGTTGCAGCCACGCTGTGTTCTGTAATTGGCGGAGGTTTGGAGCGTTCGGGTGCTGAGAAGAAGGTACATGAGGTGCTGTAAGTTGCTCTTAATGACTGGGATGACCTGGAACTATGAGAGGGCCGGCTCCATCTCTCACCTGGGTCACACAGTTCAGACAAGAGCTGGTAATGAGGAACAAATGCCCAGAGAACTCACTGCTCCATGCAAACACACACGTAATGAGAGCGACAGTATGACATTCATTTAGCCGGAAGATTTCCCCAACAGCTGGTAAAATGGTAATACAACAAAAATTTATCATCTGGCCTTCATCACCCTGATCAAGGCTTCTTGCTGAAACATTGCTGTCCTGAATAAAATGTCACACAATGAGTTACACAATATTTTTTTTTACTTATTGCTCAGCCTGTTATTGTCATTACAATTACAAGCACCACTGTCCATATATTATATAAACACCCAAATAAGAGCCAGTTTTAAAGGTGATAGGTGTAGCATTTTTTGTTTCTAAAAATTAGGACCAAATTTCCCATAAACCCCGCTGCTTTCTGTCTCAAAGAGGATGCTGCTACTTGTCCCCCCTCCTCCTCCATGGTGTCGCTCCATGTTTGTTTTGAGGTACAAGAAGGATAACAGATGCTAACAGCCTTTTATAACAGCCAAGGTAAGCTAACGTGTACAGTAGCTGAATCTATGCAGTTGGTGCATCACCCTTCCTTACCCTGATGAAGGCCATGGGGCAGAAAAGCGTTGGCCGCAGTTTTTAACATAATGACATAATTCATAATAAATAGCCAAATAGAATAAAGGCTTTTTGTCTTTTTCCTCATGACAGAAGACCCTTCTTTCCATAGAGCACCTAACCCTAATATCTTTAACATCAGAAACTAAGTTCTTCTAACTGTTTTTAAAGTTGTGTATTACTTCCAAACTAAAAACAATACCTGTTTTGTGCCGTAAAGCAATTCAGCAGATTTCCCACCAAATCTGACCTGGTTGCACACAATGTAATACGAGGTGTAGAGTTTACTGATGTTAAAATGCTACACATAGCACCTTTAAACTACAACACCTACTACAGCTGCACACCGACATCTACAAAAAATTTAGCAGGGAACAGTGTGTGTGTGTGTTGCGTGTGTCTGAGCCTATGCTTCTGTCTGTGTTTTACTGGTAAAACTAACAAAGCTAAATCAAGCTAAGCTTTGAAAGGTGCACAGTAGAGTTTACACATTCATCTGTACGTCAAAACCTTCTGTACTGTGCATCGTGGTATTGGTGTCAGTATAGGCTGAGCTTCTGGGCAAAGCAAGCATAAGAATGATTCTTGCTAAAGCAGTGTCAGAATTTGAATGTGAGAGAGGGAGAGGGAGCGCTTGGTCTATCAGACAGGCAATGGACCGGCGTTATTGGGATTTGGCGCTGTGATGGCTCTCTAACCTGATGACAATTATCAGCAGGAGACAGAGAATAGAGGCAGAGAAAGACAGAAGAGAGAAATGGGGCAACAGAAAGGAAGACAAACATGGCAGATTTATCTAGTCTGCACTGTCTGTCTTCTGATAAGAGTGTGGTAATGGCATTGCGGCTCCCTCTTATTAGCAACTCAAGAAGACAAATGCAGGGGCTGATGAACAATCACTGACAGGCAAAAGAGACATATTTCATAATTGCCTTGTCATACAACAAATAACAGTTATTAGCGGTCTTAAAACTTAGCTTCAGAATAGCTTAATTGTTTTGTTTTACTCAACTGCGGTCCTGCTCTGCCTCTGAGAACACTCAAATATTAACATATTTAAAATTTTATCATTTTTTGACCATATAATGATTTATATTCATCACTGTCATTAGAATTAACTCAAGAACAATCTGTCTCACTTTTTAAATGTGTTCCAACTCTCTCTGCCTAGCAATATACATGTGGCTGGGTAAAATAATGGAAACACTTAATATATTAATATCGAGCAGTAGGGCCACCGTCTCCCGACCATATATTTTTTTTTCCATTCCTCATAGTTCCATGTTTTGTGCTATAAATTATGTTAGGTGTCTTTGTGTGTTGGCCTTGGATACAAGTGGTTTCTGAATAGCAGCCCTACTGTAAATACCAGCTTTATGAAGCTCATGGCATACTGTTTTTGCTGAGACCGTGTCACAGTGTTGATTTCATTCTGTGTTAATTTCTGAGGCCGTGGTTTTGTGATGTTTAGCAGCTATTCTGCAACCACTGTTCCTCTTTTCCCATGCAGCTTGTCTGTTTGATATGTTGTCATGGTTTTCGAGACCGTTCCTTTTGCCACATTAAATCATTTTGCTATTTTTGTGACTGATGCATCCATAATTCTCTCTGGTAGTTGCCTCATGTTTCTTTGAAAATTCACATATAAAAGTGGCGATTGTCAGACCTCTTTCAAAGCTGTAATATACTGCTAATTGGCATTCGAATATGAATCAGCTGTGTAGCTGCACTTGTAATTGTGACTTGTGACTTTGACTTGTGACGAAAATTAAATTCCCATTCCCTCTATTTGCTTGAGCAGTAACAAAGAAAAGTGGTTGTTAAGCAATACATAAGTAGTGGCATGGTGATACTTTCTGTTAGCTCATTAGTATTTAAATTGCATGTTTGAAGTCTCAGGTGTGTGTTTATTTTACATTTTACTCCAAATAGATTAAAAGAACCATATTTTATCATTTAGGCAACGATCCAAAACAACTTCAGTCAAGGATCAAGTCAAATATTCATCCCATTTTTGCATGCTGCTGACACGAATGACATCTGCATCCTATTCCATCTAAAGTTACAAATTAATTTGTGAGAATATTTTGTTGTGTAGTTTTTCATTGATGTCTATGATGTTTGAGTATGAGCCATTTGAACCCTGTCTACATCAATGTTGAGGCGCACCTCTAGATATTAATATTAATAACCTTTTGCACAGAACAAGTAGCATCATCACAAATTCATCAAGGGGACCCAGCAAACCTAGCTTTTGTTCCCCCTAGCATCTTTGAGTTGACATTTCCTCTCTGAGGGAGAGACAAACCAGGTCAGCTCACAGCAACTGACACAAAATACAGGACACCAACAAGTTGACTGCTATGATGCAAGATTCAGCGTGACGCTCTCCCTAATGGGAAAAGGGAGGGAACATTTCCACCTGTCTGTGAACAGTACCCCCCACTGACCTAGCCAGCAGAGATTAACAATCAATGATCTTATCTAGCTCAAAAGTGTATTTTTCAGCTCTAGGGCCGGTTAACAATGCAGCCCAGAGAGATGACTTGACCCTATGACTGAGAGACAGAGCTGCTAAGAGCTTTCTAAAGGCTGTTACTTTGAACATACTTGGCGCTTATGGCTACACATATAACAGAAAAAAATAATAATGAGGCATGGCCATGTGCACATACTGTACAGTGACATGTAATAAAACAGAAGTAGAAATCTGTTCTGTTCCTATACCGCCTGAGGACTGTGGACAAATCCAGACTTGCACACAAAGCCTTTAGAGGCAAAAACTCCCACTCAGCCTTTTGTTTGCTATTGTTTGTTTTGAGCCGAGAGCCGACCTCACTGTGGGCCAGTCCACTCCCCGCTGAGAAGCCTGTTGTTACTGTTACTGTTACTGTTAAAACAACGATACTGTTGTTGTTGTTTTTTTTGTTTTGTTGTTTTTATTGCAATCAACACTGTAGTGGTGCAGTGGAACAAATTACTAAACACTAATTATAGTTATTAGCCAATAGGCAGTTAAAAGTGAATGAATATTTTCAGGTGTATTGTATTTACTTTAATAAGGGAGATAGTCATATGGGGTGAGCTGCTGTGTGATGATGTGTGCTGTCTAATGTCACAATAGCAGTCAGTTCAGGACATGGTTTCCAAAATGGTGGATAGCTCAACATGAGAGCATGTACTCTAGTTCAAAACCAGGTCATTCAGTGAGATTAAAGACTACACTGACCTTTTTGGAGTTTGGCCCATTGCTCACTTAAAGGAATAGTTCACCCAAAAATGAAAATTCAGTCATTATCTACTCACCCCCATGCCGATGGAAAGTCGGGTGAAGTTTCTTAGTCCACAAAACAGTCCTGGAGCTTCACAGCAAAAGAGCGTTGCAGCATTCTCCTAAACAACCAAAGTTGCTGGGGACCTGTCTTAAAATGTAAAAAAACAAATGAAAAAAAAAAAAACATATAACGGCTCCATACAGCTTGTCCGGCGTAATCCAAGTCTCCGGAAGCCCCGAGATCCCAAGTTGACTTGAAAAGACGTCATTTACACCCTTTTTTTAGCCGAAATCTTCACTGTAGCCGCTGAGCTCAAAGCCACGTTCAAGAAAGACGCTACAACAGTTAGGTAACAGATCAAAGACCGAAAATGTAACGTTAGATCCAACAGAGGCACTTGTTGCTGCAACTTCAGCAGAGCTCTCTCTGTTGTGTGTGACGCTAGCTTCTGGGTAGCAGTGTAAACACGGAGGTATGGAGAGATTGCGAGTTCTCGATCCCATCTACGCACCTTCAAGCTCTTGCACCCACTTCAGACGGGGTGCGCGCTAACGTGAACACGGCTTTGAGCTCAGCAGCTATAGTGAAGATTTTGGCTAAAAAAAAAGGGTGTAAATGACATCTTTTCAAGTCAATTTGGGATCTCGGGGCTTCTGGAGACTTGGATTACGCCGGACGAGCTGTATGGAGCCATTTTATGTTTTTTTTCATTCGTTTTTTTACGTTTTAAGACAGGTCCCCAGCAGCTTCGGTTGTTTAGGAGAATGCTGTTTTGCTGTGAAGCTCCAGGACTGTTTTGTGGACTAAGAAACTTCACCTGACTTTCCATCGGCATGGGGGTGAGTAGATAATTTGGGTGAACTATTCCTTTAACCCAATATCTGACGAGAGAATTGGCACCAAAATCACCTCTGTGTCTCCGGTGAAGTATGTTAAGTAATCATAAAATCTCAATCCTCATCATTAGTGAAGTCCATTACAAATCAACAGCGCAAAAAACTAGCTGTCTGGCTAACTTCGCTCACTTCGCTCAGTTAAGTCTTGTGGACGAGATCCCTCGTCCCTTGTCTTTTGAAAGTGAATTCTTTTTATCTAATTTTATGTCTGTTTTACCAATCTCCTAAAGCCTGGTAGGTTTAGACGTGTCATTAAAATGAACTAACCATCCAGCATTACAGCTGCTACAAGTTCTCATTTTCTCACTTTTAGCATAATGCAAGTTGCCTCCGATTACTGAACATACTGTATGTTTAAGTGTTAACATACGCACCGGACAGAGCTATCTACTGGACTCACAGAGATGATCCTGCCAATCATCTCATCACATATTGGGTAAGGTGACCAATGTGCCAAACCTCTAAGTCACTGTAGTGGCTCAAAGTAGCCTGGTTAAGCTCATACTCTGATTATTAGAGACTCGGTCAAGATGCCTGGCTTCCTCCCGCATTAAACGGGTTACTGTGGCGTGGCTTTTGTTTTTTGCCATGTGTGCAACACTCATACAGTGTTATCGGTACATTTTGATGTCAACAAAAAACATGCAGCACTTACTTTATGATTACTATTGGGATCATCATTTCTTTCCCCTGTACTGAAGTCATCGCAGCCAAAGAGGGAGAAGCAGCTGGCAGCCGCATTTTTTCATACTTTTTTGGTGGGGGACCGTTCTATTTGTGGGTGGGACACCACAGGTAGACAGGAATATTGTGTTAACTGGTTTATTCATGACAACAGGAATACCCAATCGCAGGGTATCAAAGTTGCAAGTAAACAGCCTAATCCAAATAAGACTATAACTGGAATATGGCCAGTAGCTGGGTTACTCCATGCATGTAAACATTGCCATACACATCCAAGAATCCCAAGCCTAGCCTTCAAATGGCTTCTATCATCAACTGCTCTGATGCTGTCAATGTCTGGGGGCTTGGATGGCCTAAATACATGGAGAAAGAAGCAAAACACACCTGCGCCAGGTTCGAAAAGCACTTGGATATTTAAAAAAAGATGATGAGGACATATGATGCTGCAGTACTGCCTCTCACTCATTGACACCGAGGCTCATTGGACGGTCTCAACGGTTCATCATTCATGAAAATCATCTCCTGCTTCCCAAGTGGAGCCATCTCATCAAACACCTCATGCCTGCCACTGATGAGTTCTCACTCTAGAAACTCAGACCTCTCACTTTCTCTCTCTCCTTCTGTCTTCTTTCTCTTCTCAACACACACACAGACACACAGAAACACACACACACACAATGCAACAAATGATCACTACCTAGAGAGAAGGAGGCTGGAAAGTCAACAACACAAACACTAATGAAAAAGAAATCCCCATCGAATCCCATCTAAAATAATTCCAGACATTCATCATTCATGCAAATCCCCCTTTTGGAATTTCACCATCCCATTGTTTCCCACCATACCTGTGCTCATTTTTTCTCCCCGCATGCACTCACAAATCCTGTAGTAATGCCTAAATATGAGGAGATTTCAGGATATATAGCCTAGACCGAAAACACCAAAAGTGGTCAAATTGATTTAAAAAAAAAAAGGGGGTTTGAGGGTTTGGATTCATCCTCCGTCAACGTTCAAAATAGTATTTTTCGGGTCAGTTCAGTTATGAGTTAATAAGCAGACCATCAGATAAGTGCTTTTAGAGTATTCCTGCAGCCCTGCGGTCTCTTGGGACCGACGGTTGAAACGGACTTGGAATGTGACAGTCATACTAAGTAGCAGGTAAAAGCCGTAGGGCCGAGCAGGTGCAGCTATTGGAGACATGTATCATAATAGCAGACTCACTCACTCACTGTTCCTCCAGCGCTATAACAATCACACCATCATGAGAGAGCGAGAGAGAGAGAGAGAGAGAGCAAGAGAGAGAGGATCTGCGTGAATCACACAGATCACCTCTTCAATTGGATTAAGTGTTGTTGTCATTTCTGACCCAAAATATAAAACCAGTGACTGTGAGTCTGAGTCCAGCAGCTTTTGGGGTGTATTTTTTGGAGGACTGGACCAGTAAGTGAGCAGTTAGTGAATTATCGAGCCATCTAAGTGCTACTCTCCTGCGCTTGTCATATTCACGCTGACTAATGAAGATGCTATGGCTGGCCTGATGGGGTATTCACTGTCACTGATCCGGCTCACAGTTGTATGTTTAGATAGTAGATAGTTTAGATTGTCTTTTGCTACTTTTAGTGAGGTATATATTGTGGAAATCACAAATGTTCACAAATAACCAACGGCTGACTATTCGTTGTCATATAAATGTGACTTAACATGGCAAATAGGCAGTTATGAACCCAAGAATACAGCCATGCACTCAGAGCTGCAGAAATCAGCCGTTGAAAATGTTTGGCTAATATACTGGCTCCACAATGAATATTTGGTTAGTACAGCTATATGAAATATTAATAATTAGATATAATAAGAGAATAAGAACATGAGTTGTACAGCAAGGCGATTCTGGCTTATCCTTTAGGGAGAAGTAAACGGTTAAGATTTGTCTCATTATCCCATCGCCTCCCACACCATCTCCGTTCCCGACAGCATCGTTCAAAAGACTCTTCTCTTTGAAAACTTTGGTTTTCTGTGTCTCTTTTTGAAGAAAAAAAAAACACATTCTACAAATGAATCCTTTGAAGAGGTCTATTTTATACCAATGTAGCCACTGTACAAGTTCTACTTTTTTCCTTCATGCTTATTGAACTAATGCTGCTACTTTTCCTCTTTCTCCAAGAAGAATTGTTTGGAAAATTAAAGTTTCACTCTCTTTTCTGTTCAGAAGTTACAAGGAATGGTCTGGTAATTAGTAGGGATGTTCCTAACGACTAATTTCCCTGTCAATTAAACGAAAATTTTAATTCAGACTAGTCGACTAGTCTAAAAGTAAGAAAACACTCAGAAAACAGTCAAAAATTAGTACAATTTAATCTATAACGTTAAAATGTTGTCCGAAAAAATATCGCATGTATTTAAGAGCCATTTGAAACCGTTAATGATTGACATGACATTAGATTATTAGGCTATTCAACAACGGCGTGCCGTTGGCAATCAGCTTCAAACAGCAGGTACACACACACACAAACACACACACACACACACACACACACACACACACACAACGTGGTAGGTCTACTTACTCGACTGACGAAACATTTTTGTTCAGCGAAATCAACATGTCAACATGTTTGGGTGAAACGCGAGACCTCAGTCTGTTAACAATAAGTCCAGCAGCTGAAAAAACTCTCTCAGCTGGCACAGATGTTGCAGGCACACAGAGATAGTGACTTGCAAGCCGACATAGTTTTGGAAAGCGTTGCGTCTTCCCGCACCACCACACAAGTAGATCTTTGTTAGGTGGGATACAGGTTTACAACCATATTTTCCTTTTCTAGATCAAAATACTGCCAAACCGTGCTGGTTTTACGAGATGTCATGTCTGTCCGGTCCCACTTTCCACCTTTACATCCAGGCGTAACCGCCTGCTGGGGCTGCAGCCCCGGCTAGTGGCATGTGGCTCCGTAACATCTTAGACGCAACAGCTAACCAGCGTTGTACATTATTAATTATTAGTTTAACCGCCTAGTATTTCTGGTGCCGATTAGCGAGGGTAGAAACGTTTAAACGACTAGTCGACTAGTCGCACACATCCCTAGTAATTAGATGGCTGAGAGACACAACAGTTTTGTGTTACTCTTATGTGCTACTCTGATTCTTCTGCATAACTAATATGGGATAGAGGTGATATATGCATCAAGGGGGACTTGTACGATAGCTACCACTGTATTTACAAATGTGTCCAAGACAAGTTAACAGTGAAGCATCTGGCTATAAATAATGCATAAAGAGTTTGGCAATCTGTATATGCATGGCATACTAGACCTACATGGCTTTAATTTGCTGAAGAAAGTGCCTCTGCATTATATATTCTTAATGCCTGACTAGGAGGCACTGCATCGTATTTGCCTCCTGGTAAAACTTGAGGCAACTAATCCCTTGAATACAATTACTCACATCCCATAATTAACATGAGGTTTTTACAGAGTGGAAGTGTTACTTTATCACTCCTGGAGAGACCTTGCAATGACCTGGAAACTGAGTCACTTTCTCGTCCCACACGGCTTTAACCGAAGAAGAAAACATTAGGCAACCATCATTATTATCTTACAGTCTTACTAATGTCACTATCATTATCTGGGTATAGCAATCTGGTGTCACAGTATGCACAATAACATGACAACGACATTTGACTTCATAGAAAAAATGGCATGACAAAAATCTCTCAAAATATCCTCTTTGTTGTCATGTTGTAAACTTGATAGGAGCATTCCCACTACTCCTACAGCAAAAAAATAAACAACAATCACAACCTAACCTCACCAACACATTATTTTTCTTTCTATTGCAAACCTTTTAAATCTTACCCTGTCCCTTAAATAATGTCAACAACATTCCCAAACAGATCACAGGCGGTGGAGTTTACTGTCAGGACATAGCCGCAAGTGGCATCATTGCATGTTGCGAAGACAGGATGCGTAACCACTCAAGTGATTTGTCATTTTGCATCAAGTATAGCGCACTTTAGACAATGACAGTGTATTGATTGACTTGGCAGTATTATTGTGTTGAGCTGAGGGAGCTTAACAAAAAAAAACACAAAAAGTACTTTAAGTAAGCACACAAAACTCAGGCAAGAGAAGCATAATAATCTAATAAAACACATGTATTTGTATAAGTTATACTATGTGCACAGACTGCAGAGTTCAGTGTCACCTTTGTTAAGGTCTACTGTTCTCTAGTGATGTGCATGATCCTCAGGACAGCTACTTTTTCAAACACTGTTCTTCAGAAAACTGTGAGCTGATGCCACTCATGGTTAGTTACACAGTTGGAATATTTAGAGCAGATGATTGCATTGGTGAGTATCAAGAACAGGTCAAGCTTTTATTCAGTAGTTTCCTTTTCTCTATCCAGGAGGATGATTGTTGTTGAGTCTTTTTCAGATGCATGATGTTGATAGATCATATTCAAATAGGGACAAGCTGACACTTGATTGTGGATTGCTACCGCCATCTAAGAAAGAGCAAATCACAGAGCTGTTTTTTTTTATCATCTAAATTCTGTGGAGCCAATCAACCCTTCCTGAAGGATGAAGGAGCACAGCCTGTCGCTGAATGACCAGGACGGTAACGAGAGAAAGCTGTCAAGAACTCCTCGTCAAGGTGCTCATTCTCCCCGGACAGGGAAAGGTCAGCCATTCCAGCTGTAACTTTTCACCATGGTGACTGGGGAAAATGACTGAATATAGCTGTATGTCTGTGTAGACAAATCTGTGAAGAGTGTGTTCTGGACAGTAATGCATTTATGGATGCTCAGGGAAACAATTACATTCACCATGACCTCCACTAATAACACTACTAGCATCCAGAGAGGGTGTGACTCTGTGACTTTGACACCAAACAACTTTTAAACTCTGCTTGCATCTCTGTCTCTGACTCAGTCAACCCAGGAAGGATAGCCTCCAAACTGCAGACATCTGTGATGAGAAGCCAATCAAAACAAGAGATAAATGGAGAGTGCCAACTGTCATTACCGAGCCAACTATTTCAATTAATACCCATGTTTACAAAATTATATTTTTGCTTCATGAAATTATGATCATGCCCATATTTTTGTACATGCACTGTTGAGGAAGAGATTGAAACTGAGGAATAATGAATGTCAATATTTGGTTTGTCAGTGTGGTGGGTAAGATTGTATTCCTATTGTAAATTCCCATGATTACAAATGGCAATACCTCCTTGGTTTTATCTGTGTCTGGCTGCAAACATGAAATTGGCATTCAATATGGAAATTCTAGTTAAAGCAAAAAAAAAAAACAACATTTTTCAGTTCTGCTAATCCTTATTACTTGAAACTTTAACTTTTTAACTTCTTATTCATTTATTTATTTATTTATTTATGATGGATAAATCATCACCATAACAAACATATTTTGAGATTACCTATTTCATAGCAAATGCCGTGAGCGATTTCCGTGTTCTGGCCTTAGGGTAATGTTTTCTCTCTCACAACTGTCCTAGACAGCTTCAGAAAGAGAACACGTGCATCAATCACAGCCGGCCTGGAGGGAAAGGAAGAAAACATTTGCTTCTGGAAAATTCACCACCAGCCTCTCACTGCCACTGCATAAACAAGACAGATTTCACTCACAAATTTCATCCACTTCCACTTCTGTCACACTAAAACAAAGTAAATGCTCTCAACACGATTGCTCTGTCACATTGCTTATCCCCTTTATGCCTTTGTCTTGGAATGTTTCATACACAAATCATTATACTAAATTCACTGGTAAATCCTAAGTGATGCAATCTGAACAAAACTTTGAAAAGTTTGGCTCTTCTTTTGGAAGCATATATTTAAGTCAGGAAAAAATATTTAATTTAAGTTGTATCTGCATTTGCAACTTGTATTTCTACGCAGTGATGCAACAGCAGAGCAGCCTACTGGAGAACAAGGAAGGAGGAGATCAAACTGCAAGCTGCTGGCTAGGAATTACTCAGCGAAGTCCATTCACTTGCTGACAATGCGGCCAATTTGACAGTGGTTTCCACGAATCATTGTCATTTCCTTGTTTGTCAGTTAGAAAAAGGTGGCTGTGGATTAAGACAACACCGCCTGTCAGCAGTCAAAACCTTACTGGCACTGCTTTCATCCACCTATTGCTGCAGTGTCGTACGAAAATTTGATTGCTAGCTGTCTGAACACAGAAAAGGAGTCATTCACAAACAAAAATGTATGTGTAATTTAATACAAAATTGGAGACACTTATCTCTGCCACATTCTACTAGAATCTTTGTTTTCACATTTCTCTTGAGCGTGAACTATGCGGCAGAAATTATGTTTTATCTGTTACCTCTGCTTTTCACTAACATAAAACGTGTTTGATGGCTGGCGTCAAACAATACCACTTATGGCTCCACTAATGACAGGATGTCTCTTCTATGTGTTTAGAAAGCTGCGGGTGACATATTGACTTTCACTGGGTACTTCATTGTTCTTGTTCACTGGAGTGATTCGGTGGCTGTAAAGTAAGTGCTAAGATATCACAGTTTACTGATGGATTCAGAATGCAAAACCAACAATCTGGCCAATTAACTTGCAGAAACTTGCAGTTTCTTGGAACAAATAGGGTACAATTTTTGTAACAAAAAGACCACAGATGAGTCAAAATGATGAGTGGTTGTGCAGTATACTGGCCTTCAGATGCCAACTCATTTTGACATTTTTCTCAGCCTCCTACTATTGCACACCGGTCTCCGGCAGTAGATTAAATTTAAAACATAACCTTTTCCTATAGGGCCAATGGACAACGGACACATCAACTCAAAAAGCACTTATACAACAGGTAGTTCCGACCAAGCAATCTGATTGGTCAACTAGATATTTAGAACATGATCAAATCAGCATGACAGCACACCTAGCCGTGCTCATCACTAAAAATATTACTCCGCCATATATTATCATACAATATATTTAAATATAACTCTGGTCAGCCTTGATGTTACCAGACGCTGTGGCATCCTCCGTCAGCTGTGCCGGTGAGTCGGTGACACGGCGCTATACGAGCTTAAAAATACATGTGAAGTTTGCGGACATAGTTGCTAAATCTGTCCATGGAAAAAAAAAATTATTCAGCAGATATCTTAGTTACAACAAGATTGAGCTAGCAAGGTAGTTTTGTGTTTATATCTGTGGTATTTATTCAGTTTGGGAAATCCCACGATCTCTAGAAAGCATTAGCTCAAGTTGGCTGGCTGACTCAACAGGGACTAGAAATCGTCTCTGTTGCTAAGGGTCGGCCTACTTGCTGGAGTAGTAAACTAGGTTTCATTACATAGGAGTCTACCGACGTGACTGTTTGTTTTCCAGTTATTAGTCAGACCCCATGTATTTCCAGGGAAACGGAGACAACACTAGCAAAAAGTTTTTTATTTTTTGAGCGAATTGCCCCACAATATGAATACATTTTGATTATATCTTTTATTTTGTTGGTAACCGTTGTATAATCGCAATATTACAAGAGAGGGTGAGCTTTACCGTCATTATTGGCACTTCAGTGATGCTTACGGCCTCATCACTGTCGTGCCAATAATGACGGTAAAGCTCACCCTCTTGTGTAATATTGCTTAACTAAACCATGTATTTTTCATCATATTGACACTCAGTCTGTAAGGAGACATAGACAGTATACAGTAGTTTTCAGTTTATCCATGACCTGAAAACTTTCATTATTTATTCTGCACTACTTTACACAGCGGTTCATGAAGACAGGCAGTTTCACAGCCAGTGAAAGAATAAACAAGGAAATCCTAAAGCAATGGCATGGCTTAGGTAGCATCAGAACTATGCAGGAAAGGCATGATTTAAGATATGTCTCATTCCAGAGTGAGCAATCGATGTGTTGAAAAATACAGGTTTTGTGTGCTTTTGGAGTCGATTTTTGGAGTATTGGCCCTATAGGACTGTATTGGAAATCCACAGCAAGGTGTAACTAGGTCTAGAGTGGAGCGTTTGATAAGAGGTCAGAATCGATGGGTATGATGGAGAAAGATGGGAAAAGAGGCTCCAGGCTATATGGGGCCGGGGTTATGCTTTAAGAACACATTGTTTAGCTCCCTGGCTCATTCATTATCTCAGTCCTGAGTCAAACCCCATGTCTAAATTCTGTTCAGTACATAAACCATAGTAACAGGTTGTGTTTTTACACCTCTCCTCCTTTAATGATACTGAGAAGTTGGTCTAAACATTCATTACTTCATGGTTAGTTTACTGCAATTGTCTACAATCTGGTACTGCCATTGTATCTACACTTTCAAGCACAAATCATTACTGCAAGACTCAAAAGTAGAACCAACAATTTTCACCATATTACTCCAATTCATTCATCCCTATCCCGGCACCCTGTTAAGATGCCGTGCTGAGTACAACGTACCTTTGTTTTCATACAAATCACTCCAATGCCAGCTTACTCACTCGTTTAAAATACACAGCAAGGCGTTATCCACCATCCCCGGACTGGCGGCGCCGCAGCAGGGCTTTTTCATATGGAGCTCCACACCTCTCCAATAGTCTGCCAATTTATAAATCCAGCCACAAAAACCTGATTTACCTTGCATTTCCCATCCCACTCAATTCCCTTCTCTCCTCACGCAGTCGTTATTCCCCAGCCCTGTCCTGCCCGGCCCTCTGCTGGCCCTCTTCATCACTTCTTCATCAGCAGCTCATTTCCTCCTTTGGCCGTGGCACCAAATCAGTCAAATCATGCACACCCCCCTCTACACTGGACCTGTAACAAACTCCAAACCCATAAACCCCTGAGTTTTGGGGTCATTTCCTGCAGTTGGTTCAGATTACACTCTCTCTCCTAACATGCCACACCGCAGCTCACTTGGAAGAGACACATTTTCAGGTATCCAGGTGTGCTTATATTGTGCCACCTGAGTTCTCACATACCAAAGCGAACTGAAGGACTAAACACTCCAGAATTTGAATAAACCGCTCCAAACTGCTCTGGTGTGAACACACCCTTGGAAGAGCTGAGAGGGGTTTTGTGCCTACAAAAGCCTCTTAGCTGTGCTATCATCACTGTACATCACAACATGACTTTTTGTGGCTAATTGCTTAAATAAACCTGACTGAAATTCAACATCCAAACCATACTGAAACCCAAGTCTAGTGTCATGATGTTTTCTGCGATTTTTTAGCACTTAGTTTTACCATCAACCATGTTGCACAGTATTATGGGTAACTGTTTTACTCTGCTGTCATCCTGGTAGTATTTTTCCACTGTTTACTCCATAAAATCTCCAAAGCAGAATAAAATCTGATCAGCAAGTACAACACCTGACTCGTACAATAAAAGTCAGCTGCCTGCTTGACTTGGTAGGAAAAAAAGCACTATCATGTGTAAGTGGGATCATTACTCCATATTTAACAAAAACAGTCATTCAAAACTATGAAATTGTTGCTGATTTGCACACCATTACAGCTTAATGTTGGTGTGAGCTTAGGAGGAGTCATGTCTATGGGGAAAAAAAAAACAAGGTTGAAACTGGACCAAGGTTATTAAGAGAAAGCCAGTTTCTAATCATTGAAGCTAGGACAGAGCAGGGAAGGGCAATCTGGGCTACGCTGCTGGCAGAAGCCAAGTTAGCCTCCCATTGTTGGACCTAATTGGACACGCTAGTGGATTACTGCAGCTTTGCCTGGAGATTGTCGCTGGCACCATTGTATGAAAATCCCAGTCCTGTAATACAGTAGGCTGGCCAGCTTCCGTCGCTTGTTCGTGGGATTTGTGTTTCTGAGATGTTCAAAAGCATTCAGAGAAGAGGAATCGATGATGAAGTAAAGTGGAAAAATGGAGCAAGTTTGATTTAAAGTCAGCTGAGGTAATATGTCGGCGGAGCAGCAGGTACATTAGAGAGCAAATAACCGGCTGCTGGGAGTCTATAAACATGTAGGTCTAATCTCTGAAGAATCAGCCCTGCAATTTCCACACTAGTGACAAAAAAAGCTTTAAACTCAAGCGTCCCTGTGGTAAAAATGACAAAATTTGATTTTGTATATAAACCTGTATATTGCTGGAATATTGCCGAATATTGCTAAGCTTAACCTTAGATCTGAAGAAAACATTAAAAAAATATATACAAACGGGCTATATCTTTTTTTTTCTGTTTTATTCAATACCTTTTATTCTATTTTCTCTCCCTGCAAATCTTCTGCCTGTTCAGTCTTTCTTCTAAAAAACCCAGTGCGTTGACATATTATTGATGATGAATGGATTAAAGATTTTTTTACTATACAGAAGTAGAGTGTCAATTCTGGCTTATAGAGATCGAACTCTTCACAAGCAAATCACAGACAAAAATACAGGTGACAATGACATCTCTGTAATTACAAGGGCTGCTTGCACTGCAGTTAATTATGTTTTCCCAAGATAATGACAGAGCAAATCAATGTAATTAATGCACAAAAAAAAAAAAGTGTTCAAAGAGTGAACATGTTTGTTTGGAGCATGGATGTCAACACAAAAGACTGGAAAAGCAACCCTACTTCAATACGAAATAAATAATTCTTATCGGATTCACTGTTAGTTCTGCTTAACAAGACAAAGTTACAATAAAAGTGTAAACCTGCCATTGTGCAAAGACATACAGTTCTGTTCCCTATAACCTCAGGTAGTGTAAAACATTATTACACATATTCACTCACCTTCATAGAGGCGGGACAAATAACCAAATATTACCCTCACATAACCAGGACATACATGCCCCAGGATGTGGAACAGAGTGCGCACATGCTGTCCTTTATACATCCGTGCAGACTGGAATATTGCCTCGGGTGCAATGTACCAACAAGACTGAAAACACCAATAACAACTCGTGTGACAGCTCGGGGATTACATCCTGTGGATAAATATATGTCATGTTTGCTCCTCGTCACTGAAATCTCCCTGCTGTTCTCTTCCCTACTCTAACCTCCCCACACACCCAGTCAACCTGGAGGGCAGGGAAAGGGATGGATGGATGGAAGTAAGGATGGATGGATGGAAGGATGGATAGATGGAAGGAAGGATGGATGGATGGAAGGATGGATAGATGGATGGTGGAGTCTCATATTCACACAGGAGGCTTTGAACACGCACATACTGTATATCAACGCGCACACATAAACAATCCGAGGGTGCGACTAAGATTGCAGAACATCAGGGGTTTAGCCCAGAGGCAGTGACACAACCATTGATCAGGTTTTTTATTTTTATTTATTTTTTTTTTCAGTTGCCAAATATATCAACCTAGGTCAATTTGAGAGACTACATCACCTAAACATTTCTAGGGAAAAGCAGGAATATGAAATGCTTGAGGCTACCTATATGAAGAAGCCATGCTGTTTTATGTGGGATCCAAGACACTCTTTAGAATATTGATCTTTGGAGATCATCGCGAACACAAAATTGACTCAATTGAACTGTTATCAGTAATTGTACAAGTTATGATGTTTACTTTCATCAATTCATCAATAATCTTTATATCATACATAATTTAATGAAATGATAATAATGAAATTAATATATTATTCTCTGCACTTAACTGCAGATATTACCTTGTTCAGAATTCAGTTAAATTAGAGGAATCCGTTGCCAAACTCGTCGTGTTTACCACAGCAAAGCTGCTGTAAACAGTAGTTTTATGTTGGAAGCTAATAGAGTATCTGACATCTTTCCCAAATAACGTTAATGCAGCATTTGCGTTTGACCGTCCACAGCAATGGAGAGCTCAACAGATGACAAGGGAAATGCAGATTAGCATTAACAAATATGTCTACAGCTCATCAGCATTAACAAATATGTATGTGTACCTTCACTAGCATGAACAAATATTTCTTCAGCTCACTGGCATTAATAAATATGCGTACCCTTGCTGGCATCAACAAACATGGGCAGGCTTCTACTGCAGTGGCACCTCATCTCTACATGAGTGCCATCATCCTAATGATGTCTTCAGTGTAGACTGAGTCAACATGCAGCCCCCCAGGGCCAAGTTGATGGCTGTTATTCCTCTACTCTCCATCAGCCTCAATCATCACCCTCTCTGTGGGGCTCCGCTACACACCCGCACTTTACAAAACAACCTCTCTCAAACGGCCCGTCGGCACCCGGAGGCGGAGCTGCGATGCTTTCAGAGGTAGCGGAGGGTGGACAAAAACCTCGGGGCGTGGGTGGGCAGGGCTAGTGTTGGAACGCAGGCCCAATCTTCTCATACCATTTAGTTCAAACGCCAACTCGTGCCCCTCTTGGGAGACTGAATGGTAATGGCTGGAGTGTGAGATGCGTTCCCTCGCCTTCTTTTTTTCCTGTTCTCCTCCTCCCTCATTCGCGGCTGTCCCCTGTGGCTCTCTTAATCGGCTAGAGAGAGAGAGAGAGAGAGAGAGAGAGAGAGAGAGAGACAGAGAGCGAATGGCAGAGCCTGCCAAGCCCCCTACACCAATGCATGGATGAAGAAAGAGTAGGACAGAGAGTTGGGCTGAAAAAAGAAAAAAAAAAAAGAGGGGGAGGACAGAAGAGAGAAAATACTTTACAGAGGAAAACTCATACTGGGTCACTGTGGGAGTATCTGCTGAATGGCTGTAATTCCAATGTGCATCACTTCATTAGAGAGCTGATGGCTTTTGGAGGCAGCTGAACTGGAACCGAACCACTTGTGGTCCTCCAGGAGCTGGCTTTTTATACAACACTCTCATTCTCACATTTGAACTGCTTCTGACTCCCTCCCAAACACACACACACACACACACGCACACACACACACCACCCAAGTAGTGGCCATTACCGTATGCTGATTTAGAAGTAGTCATTTTTTTCAGTTCAGTGCTCCTAAGTAAAAGCCAGGAATATATAAGGACATATTCAAAGCCCTGTGGGACAAAATACTGCCTTCTTTACTTCTGCTGATGTTATGAATCTCCATGATTTCTCCCCTCTATTGTTTGAAGGCCACAGGACATCGGCAGCAGCGGAGTGGAAGTTTATTCGAGAAAAAGAATTTCTTGAATTTTCTCCACAGTGGCCGAGTTTGATAACAGTTTGATACCTGTGTATTTGTGTGTGCATGAGAGAGAGAGAGAGAGAGAGAGAGAGAGAGAGAGAGAGGGAGAGAGAGGGTGTGTGTGTGTGTGTGTGTGTGTGCATGTTTGAGTGTCCCTGTTTGCATTTAAATGTTAAAACTAAAACAGCTTTACCCCTCCCCATGCTGTTAGAATAATTTCAATATCAACATCCACTGCGGCTCGTGAGTTGTATCTCCTCCCAGTATCCCAGCCTTCCCAGTCAGAGGGGCAGCTGTCTGTGGAGCCGCTCCTCTGGACCAACTCCAGACTTCAGCGGGAGTCTGCACCCAATAAACCAACACACACTCCATGACGCCTAAACACACATGGCTGGATGCTGCCTTCCCTTCCAAATGTCCTCTTTTTTTTTTTTTTCCTCTCTCTCTTTGGGGGAAACGGAACCACAGTGTGAAGTTTTTTCAGCTGCTGCCAGCATGGGAATGTTACCAAATGATTGGACACAGCGCTCCATTCGGTCCTGGCTGGTTTGGCTGTGGCAGATAAGGGGAAGTTGGGGGCGGGGAGTGGGGGGATATTTCATCAGTTTTCAGGAAGAAAGCGTGAATTATTGGAATGATTAATCTTATTAAGGTGATTTGATTGTTCTGCGCACTGTAATGTACCAGGAGATCACTTACGCCCAGACAAATTCCACTGGCAGAGGGAATGGATTTGCTGTGAAAATGGAATTTAAATCTGAAGCCACTTTATCACACACTGTAGGATCTTATCAGGGGGAGAGGAGGAAAACAATAATTGAGCCACAGACAGGCCTAAAAATTACTCATTACTATCTCATTAGCCTCTGGCACTCAGGCTGATGTAACCAACACCCCACCTGATGTAACTAAAATAAGTTGACAGTCAAGATTAAGGAGCTTCAAGGAGCTTGCTTTTAAATAAGAGAGTCTAATGGAAAAGACAGTGGGAAACCATGGATTTAGTGTGAAAGCCAGTGCTGAGCGGAGTGTGAGGATGGTAGTTTTCTTTGCACAGTTCACTACTATTTGTGCAAAAAAAAAAAAAAAAAAAGCATGATCCATTCATATGCTGGTTATTAAAGAACACACAGCTCAAATCCACAACCAGTAGCCTAATGGTGTGACCTTGAGAGGGATGAAAGCACATCGGTCTTCACTTAGGGCACAGAAAATATACAGAGACTATCCACTGAGAGAAAGACTCTAGACTTTATTGTTCTTCTTCAATCTGCTTACTGTGAATTCCTGCAATATGTTAGAATCCATCCCCGCTGCGCTGATGTTTGTCATTTCAGAAGGACGTTTTTTTCATCAAATGCAGTCGATTCCACCAAGCTGCTGTCTCCACTTTCCCCAGTGTCGGGAATTTAAATATAAGCTGGAGACTACTGTAGCTTTTATTTATCATATTGATGTTCTAGTGCTCCATGTGGAATATAGCATGGTACAGCTTCCTTTTGCGGGTGCCATTTCCTCAGCGTGACGCTCTGGCTCAACCACTGCCGGCTGGTAGTTCACCACATACTGTAAATATAATTGAGTGATTCTGCCTGCAGTAGCACAAAGCTACAGGTGTCAAATTCCTAATGTAAGTGCAATTCTCTGTATATAGACATGCAATGACATGGTAATATGTTCCCATCGTGATGTCCACAGGGAAAGGTCTCACTCAAATACTGGGATATGTTTATCATAATTACATGGTTTACACTGAGAATGTACAGAATGTACTGTATTATGCACTTCACATCTTATTTTCCTCTATTTCACCACATGCGTTGGTGCCCACGCCTGTCATATTGGTTCATTACAGCATAAGAGACTGTCTTCTCTGAGTTTGTTTTTACAGACACACCAGGGAAAGCACAGCTTGTCCTCTACAGCCTAATGTAGATCACAGTCCTCAGCATTGTCACACACAATGGAAGGAGAGACACAAAGAGAGAGAGAGAAAGAGAGAGCACATTAGGAGCATCTGTTTATCTTCAGTTATCGTAAGACTTGAGAAAACAAGTAATAGGCAAAAATGAGACAGATTTTACAAAACCACAAATTTCAAGGGCTGCTCAAAGTCAGAAAGATAGAGTGTGCAGCGGATGAACAGACAGCGTAATAAAGATATAACAGAAGAAGATTTCTTCCACTGGAGTGCAGAGCAGCATTTTATTCTTTAATCTTTACCTGGATCCCTATTAGCTGCGCCGACACGACCGGGTACACAGACAAGAAACACAAAAAAAGAAAGCAAAAGGAGCAAACACATAAGAGTTAACAGAAGACACAAAGCAAAACAGACAAAACACACTTATTTTTTTTTTAGAACTTTGCCCAAAAAATAACACATTGCAATGTACAAAATGTGAGGTGTAGCATAAATGATTTACATCAGTATTGTGGTATTTTGTATGCTGCAGTGTGCTCATTATTTCAGTTTCTTCTTATGTTTTGATTTGTGTCTGAAATTTAAAGGCCTTTCACTCAGTAATCTGCTTCTCTTGAGCAGGTTTGTTTATGGCTTGTGGATTGCCAGATAACGTCTAAATCCTGTAGCTGTTTTGCAAAGTGGCCACGACAGTCTGTGTTAACACATTCAACGAGATTGTTGGTACGAATTGAACTGGAACAATTATGAAAAAAAGACACAGGTTGTGAGCAGCTTTGAGACCTGTCACATCATCTTTTTTTCCAGATCATCGCTGGTGATCTCCTTGTCTTAACACCAAGTGCCATCAGAAGTAGAATCAAATTCAAACTACTGTAATTACTATGTTTAAGTGGGTGTTTTGAAAAGCTGTCTTTTCAGTACTTTAAATGTGTGCATCTCTGCATGTCTGACTGACGTCTCCCAATGGATGTCTGCCTGCCACATCAAGTGCTGACAAGACTGAGTTTTCCCCCGGCACGTCCTACCTCTTCCAGACATGTGATAATCATTACTGACAATACCAGACAAGGCAAACTTAATTCTTCAGCTTTGTATGCTCAACTGTGCTTCTAACTGTACTTTCTAATTCTGTTAGCCGGTCTAAACAGGGGTTCCCAAACTGCTTTATGTCAAGGACCTCCTAATCGATACATATTAGGCCACGGACGCCCATTTGATCACATTTTGTCCCAGGAACCCTGAACTTGACAAGACATGATTTAATTTCAAACTGAAATTAAATTAACTCAAATTTCAAAAGATAACAGCGGACAAAGCAAAACATTCGGTCAGAGCAGCCATTCTTATATCGTACATTCACTTACTGTGCAAACGTCAAGTGAATTGAAAATTGGTTAAATTTAACTAACATTTGTTTTCATGGGGACCCCCTAAAACCCTCTCAAGGACCCCTGGGGGTCCCTGGACAACACCTTGGAAACCATTGTTCTACAATACACAAAAATGCTAATGTGTTTGTGATAAAAGAGAAATGAAAATAACTTTTTTTTGCCACCATAACATCCTGTTATTATTCCAAGCCAGTAGTTACAGCATCAAAAGTTACCCGGCAGAACTAAAATTATTATTATTATGTTTTTCTTTAAGCTGTGCATTACCATAAAACAGTGTGTTGCTATTTATTTCTCCTAACCTCTCATTATCCTTAGTAATAGACGCTGAATGGCATTTAAACATAAGCTGTTTTGTAAAATGATGGCCCAGTGAAGTGCCTTGACAATGTTTTTACCAAGAATTTAATTTAATTCCTGAGTGGTAACCTTGCGCAGAAATGAATTGACAATGACAATTACCAACATCAACTCTTATCTAAAGACTTTATACAAGTAGAATTCAACCAAAGAACCTGAGCCACATTCTGTTAACCTATGCTACAGGTGAATTATTTTGGTTTGCATAGGGTGATTAAGCCTCATTGAAAAGCGACAATATTAGCTTGGAGGAGAGCATGCATAACTGGCAGGTACTAGTTTACATTTCATGTCAAATATGCAATACTAAGGAATTTTTACAAGGGAGATGTGATTAGCACAGCTGTAGTGTTTGAGTTTCAACTATAATCAAATTTGAATATTGACTGTTGAAAGGTGCCGGAGCCTTCAGTACATGGAAATTACAAAAGCCTCACAATAGATTTACAGTTAACTTGTTAAATGGCTACCCAAGACATTTAGCTTCAATCCAAATAAAAAAACATTTCCACGTCAAATCCCTGCTGCGCTTCATCCACTGGCTCCCATAGGTGCTTGCTGCATTCAGTTGGAAACACTGACGCTGGAGTAGGCATACAAAGCAACTAAAGGAATTGCACCACTCTACCTGCAAGCCATGGATCAACCACACAACTCAGCTTGGACCTTGCACCCTACTCAGTTCTTCCATCCCTGCAGCAACCTGGCCGTTGTTTTAGATGGTGAAAACTCTTTTCTCTTCTCAGCTCTGCAGTCACGAATGCAGACTCTCATCCCATCTTATGTAGTAAACAACAAAAAAACATTAAAAAAAAAAAAAGAAAACCCATCTCATCTGGCTGCATTCCTTCCAAACTTCCATACTTGTCCTACATTTAATTATCCTCTTAGCTTCCACTTCTGACAATAAACCAGTGTTTCTCAACTACAGTAGTTGGTTGTGACCCAAAACTGGGTCACAGAACATTTAATCTGGATTTAATATGTCTGTTTTTGGTATTGTCGGAAAACCTTTTATATTTCAATTGAGTGATTATATCCCTATCCCCTTTTGTGTTTTTGCCTTTTCTGATCAAAATCCTATATTAAATATGTACAAATCTACTGAATATATCAGTAGCATTTTATCAGTTGAATATACCAAAAGCATTATATAGCAAAATTATATACTCATTGTTACTATTCTCTCTGGGTTTACTGTGACCTCTAGAAATGTTAGGAAAAAAAAATAAAAAATACTATTGCTATTACTATTACTGCTACTGCTAATATTACACCTACTTCTACTACTGCTACTACCACTACTAGCCTGTTATTACCACCTACTAGTCTTAATGATACAGACATGTGCCTTGATATCCTGTCTGTGAATATCAGGAACAGGAGAGGGGGCAAGGTGCATCCTTAGCAGAGTCCGAAATAATCTCCCATTACTTTTACTTCCTAGAAAACAGAGTATCTTTCATGGCAAACTCATGCTGCACCAGTAGGCGTAAATATAAATTTCTAACCAATAAAACCATCCGGTTTTTGAACAATCCCGCCCCTCCGCGCCCCTCCGATCAAATAAAATTGCCTTTCTCTCCTTGACTCATATTCCATGGGTCTAGACCTTTGAATGGTCCCTCACAGCATTATGTCCCGACCATAGACTGTAAAAAAAGATGGACTTGTGAGTGTGACGTCACCCATAGGTTTTTGAAGGGTCGCTTTGAAGCCAAAAGTTGGGGTTTACAAGCGCCGCCATGTTGACATTTTTTGGCGCCAGGGCAGCCAGAATGAAGCCGGGGGTCGTTCACAGAGGTCCGCCTGCTATTGGCCCATAATCAGCGACCCGTCGATCACTCGGAAAACAACCCAGTTTTATAACCTTTATATCCCGTTAATGAAACAATAATTTGGCAAATCACCATATGGACACACATTAGAAGAAGTTAAATTAACCTGAGACCATAACCTCTCATCGAAAAAAATTATTGACTTTATATTTTGTGTGAGAAGTTGGGTTGTGGTCCCATTGACTTGCATGGAGTTGGGCTGGGCTTTTTTTCAGCATCTAGCGGACGTTAAAGGAATTGCAGCTTGCCGACACTTCCTTATTGGCTTAAAAATTCACCCATGGTTTTGGCCACTTGGTCCCGCCCCAACATCATCATTTTCAAAAGGAAATGCATCAAATCAAGGAAGTAAATATGCCATTCCATGGGGTCTTTAATGTTAAGAATGCGAACGCAGCTCTCGCTCCAAGTGTATAGTGACCAAATAGCTGGCAGCAACGACCTCGACACCCCATACCCCATACATACAACAAAAACATACTCAGGAACAGGGTTGTAGGCTTTTTTCAAACCCACACATGTTGAGGGGATTGGCAAACTCCCATGACTCCTCAGTTATCTGTGAGAGGGTAAAAAGCTGGTCCACTGTTCCGCAACCAGGATGAGATCTGCACTGTTCTTCCAGAATCCAAGGTTTGACCATCGGCCAGACTACTACTACAACTAATAGTATTACTAATTCAACTACAACTATTAATACTACTTTTACTACTACTACCACAACTACTGCTACTACTACTGCTGCTACTACTACTACTACAAGCGTACCTACCCACATATTATTCTTCTAGACTCATTAGTGTGACTGGAATATAGCAGGCGGAGGCATTAGGTGGAGTGGCGGTGTACAAGTACTGACTGCGATCATTATCACTCTGACCGTGAACATCAACAGCGATTAGACTGAACAACATGGCCCTGAACTCAATTTGGGCCTTTCTGTAAATTAGCAACCATGGAAAACCGCATCTTTTTCTGCCTAGAACACAGGCAAAATCACAGTGAAAGAGACTATTTTTTCAGTGAGAACTCTGCCTCGACTCTGGTCTAACAAAGTGTTCCTGTAACCAATTTATGCTGCTGTCAGACATGGGTTTTTATCGGGTCTTCACACAAGCAGACCCTGTTATTACTGGATAAACTAAACACAGACAGTTGTTTAAAGCATCACAAAAAAAACAAAGATTGGTTTCTTTTTGTTGTTGCTGCAGTTTTTCTTTCACCCTAGAAAAAATGTTACTTTATTACTAAGAGGCCTACGTTTCTTCTTTTGTGTACATATGCATATCAATGTATTTTCGATGTAAACACCGTACATTCTTCTTTCTTTTTGTCCATTTTTTTATGCGTGTGTGTATGTATGTGTGTGTATATATATATATATATATATATATATATATACATATATATTAATATTCATATTTTTGTACCTTATTTCTGTGTGTGTGTGTGTGTGAGAGAGAAAGTTTGTGAGTGGGAAAATGCTACAGAACCATAAGTCCATGGTATACCTGTTTGATTAGGAGTGTTGGTATGTGTGACCGTGCTTTGAGGGGTGGTGTGTGTGTGAGAGTAGAGAGTGACAAGTGGGTATGTGTATGCAAGTGTGTGTGTGCCATGTGTGTAAGGGGTGGGGGTGGATATGAGAAATAGAATGATGTGGGGATGCACCTACTTCCACTCCATTATATGCATATACAGTAGATGGGTATATATGTATATGCCTTTGTATGTACATGTATACAGTGTCTCCCCTACCATAGCCATTAGTGGATAAGCCACCCGCTCTTTATGAATACCCACCCACTAATCCCTCAGCCCATATATTTCTAATATGCTTTTTTTTTTTCAGTTATTTACTTTTCTCTATGTGTTGATGGCGCTTTGGTTTTCTTTAATGCAGCAGGTTGCCTGATGTAACTTTTGATTTGGCAATTAGGGAGGGAGGTTGGAGGTTGTGGATGGACTTTGGCTGGTCTGTTCTCCTCATGATCACGGGTATAGTGAAGTTTTTAGGGGCTGGGGAGGAAGGATCTGTGTCCCTAACACAGCTCATAGGGGGAGGGTTTCACCAGGGGGGGCTCAGGGAGGGGTGGGGGGTGATGGACCAGAGGGGAGGGAGGGGCAGAGGGGCAATTGGTTTCGGGTGGTTTGGATTTAGAGTCTAAATTAGCCACCGCTGAAGAAAACATGTTAATAGGTTCATCCCCTGAAGCAGCTGCACAACGTGCATTGTTGATCAAGGACCTTAATCACTTGCAAAGACATCAGTCCGAATTCCTTATCCATAGAACAAGACAAAATTCCTATCTGAATAGCTCTAGACCTAGCCACAAGCTAGCCCTAAAGATCAAAGCAAACGAACAGCTGGCTAATATTGCTACTATCTGATCATCTAATGGGAATATCCTTACTCAACCCAAAGATATTAATGCTACTTTCTGTTCATTCTTCTCCAAGTTATATGCTTCTGAAATAGAACACTAAGAAAACAGAAGAAATGATTTTTGATCCAGGACATCTGGGGGATCATTCTCCACTACTTGTCCATAACGCTTGTATTAGCCAGGTTCATTCTTACAAATACTTGGGTGTACATATTGACTGTAAACTGTCTTGGAATGTCCCTGTGAATTCTGTATGCACTAGGATCCAACAGAGCGACTCGACTTCTTGCGAAGACTCAGGGTGTTTGGGGTTGGACAGAGGGTATTGATGTTATTTTATCATGCTGTGATAGAGAGTATATTACGTTACGGAATCTTAGCTTGGTTTGGTAACATATCAGTTAAGTTAAAATCACAAATAAATAGACTGGTCCACACAGCAGTGAAAGTGATGGGGGTGAGGGAGCATCCCTCCCTCCAAATGCTCTTTGAGAAGACTATAGTTAAACAGGCTAGGAAAATTATCGCTGACCCCTCCCATGTACTGTATTCAGAATACGAACTGCTCCCATCAGGCAGACGCTACAGGGTTCCAATTAAATACAGGAAAAGATACCTGAATAGGTATAAAAATTATTTCATCCCTCTATCAGTGAATCTCCTAAACTCAGGACATAAGGGTTTTATCAGGGTTTTATCAATATGATCAAGGTCCTTTATACCAATCCCACTGCTTCAGTCCTAACCAGCAGCATATGTTCCCCCCTGTTTAACCTTGCGAAAGGCCAAAGACAGGGCTGTCCATTAAGCCCCTTCTTGTTCGCCATCGCTCTGGAACCAATGGCTCAGACTATCTGTCAATCCTCTGGTCATGAACCAATCACTGTCTGCAACTCAAAGCATTACTTATCTTTATTTGCAGACGACACCATCATTTTTTTGCAGAATGTACTGAATGCTACCCCTCATATATTAGCATTATTTGATGAATTCTATCACGTGGCAGGATATAAAATTAATTGGTCAAAATCCACAATAATGCCATTTAATATAGGGGATTCCGCACCTCTTAGGGATCTTAACCTGAAGGTGCTGAGTCAGTTTAAATATTTATTATTTTAACTTATTAAAATAAGTTATGTATATGTATATATATACTATATGTGTGTGTGTAATTCATTTATTCTCCTCCCTGCTTTCGACAGCCCATGGAAATTACAACAAGGTCTACCAAGCTATTTCATCTGATATTGACAGATGGGTAAAGCTTACAATTTCACTTCAAGGCCGGATATCAATCATCAAGATGAATGTACTCCCTCGTTTGAATTTCATCTTTTCGATGATCCCTCTTGCTCCTCCCTTTGGATATTGGAAGAAGTTGCAGGCAAATATAAATAACTTTATTTGGCAGCAGAAGCAGCCACGAATCAAAATCTCTACCTTACAGAGGTTAAAGACATCAGGGGGCCAAGGGGTGCCAAACTTCCAACTATATATTGGTCTTTCATGCTCCGTCCATTAAGTGTTTGGTTCAACCCTGGATCGTGCCCAGCATGGCGCTCTGTTGAAGAGAGCATGGCGCATCCTCTTAGGTTGCAAGACCTCATCCATTCCAATATTCCCTTGAAATTAGCCAAGGCTAAGTTTGGGCCCATCATCTACAACACTCTTGCGGTATGGCGCTCAGTATGCCAATAACTTAAAATTGAAAATAAATGGCACACAGATACTCCAATATTTCATAATCATGACATCTTAGTGGGAGGTCAGGCCATTGTTCTCTATGAATGGAGTAACAGGGGAGTTTTCATCTTGCAGGACATCTTGGGACAAGATGGTCTTCTTACTTTTCAAGATCTCCAGTTAAAATTTAACCTCCCCAGTTCCTCCTTTTTTTCTACTCGCAATTATGTACCACACTGCGTACTTATGGAGTACTAGGGGGGAGTAGTTTGGGATTTCATCCAATCACTAAAATCCTCAAGCAAGTCGCTAAAGGAGTGGTCTCAAACCTTTATAAGTTCATCTTAAAACATAAACAATTAGCCCTTTCCTTAAATACTTTGTGGATACAAGATTTATCACCATTTATATTAGATATTAATTGGCAGTTAGTATGGTCAAATAGCATTCTTTCATCAAGGAATCTCGATCACTAATTCATTCATTATAAGTTCATACACAGATTCTATCATTCTCCTAGGAAACTTATGGGCTCAATAAAGAGTCAGAAAGATTTTGAGCTTGTAAAAAAGATTCTGAGCTTGTGAAATGATTTTTGCAAATAATTTGAGACTTCCAGCTCTCCAGCTGTAGTTAGCTGCTACGAACTCTGACAGGAGGAGAACTGCAGCTGTTTGACCAGAGTGCCAGAGCCATTTCCACACATTTACACATTATTTTTGTTTGCTTAAATCTTTTTTACACATTCACACATTCAAATACATTCATGCAAAATGTTTTCACATGTTCACAAATGGTGATATACAACTGCAAGTCTCAAATTATTTGCAAAAATCATTTCACAAGCTCCGAATCTTTTTTTACAAGCTCAAAACCTTTTTGACTCTTTACTGAGCCCATAGAAACTCTCCCAGATGAAAATACTTCAATCTCCTAATTGTTCATTTTGCCCTTATGGTAAGCCAGGGACATATATTCACATGATATGGGAATGTCCAAAAGTAATGGATTTCTGGAAAATTGTCTGTGAAACACTTTCTACCATCATTGGTAAATCTATTCCTCTGTTTCCACAAGTGCTGCTTCTTAATGATAGCTCTAACTTGGAACTTCCCTTGTCACAGAAGCAGCTGTGGCTAGCAGGTCTTACAGCAGCAAAGAAAATGATAGCATGTAGATGGAAGCCTCCCCATACCATGTCCAAGCGGAAATGGCTGCTTTCATTCTTGGATATAGTGTCTTTTGAAGGTTCCATTGCAAGAATGAATGGTGCAAAACTTCCACACATAGATTTCTGGGATGCTGCGTTGACAAAGATCAAATCATATGTTGGAGGGGCGTTGATGGGTCAGCCAGAAACACTACCATATGTTTGACATTAGCTCTTCTCATGTGTTCTCCTTTCTCTTTAGTCTTGCATCACTAATATTTTGTTTTATTTTTATTTACTTATTTTTGATGTTGTTGTTGCTTTGTTTAATGTATGTATATCTTGAATATTGCATACCATCACCTTGATTAATGCTTGAGGCAAGTAATATATGGTGTATTTTAGGGAAGGTGTAATGTCTACGACTATGTACTATCACATACCAAATAGAAGTGTTCTGATGATCCTTGTTTTATTATATAATATAAATAATTAAAAACAATTGATCACAAAAAAAACCCCAAAAAACAAAGAAAAAGAAAATCAGCCACCGCCAGCAGCAGGTGAGCTGTTCAGGCCTTTTTAAGGCCTTGATTCCATTTCAGAATAAAGACAACATCCTCCATACACCTTGCAAGCTGAGAAATGAGTACTATTACTTCAACTACCTCTGTCTCCCCTCTTCCTGTCCTGGTGACACCCGCCAATGCGTTGATTCAGTCGTTCCTGCAGGCTGCTGGGATACAATTGATAGACGGCTAAAAATAAAACCGCCTCTCAAGTGAATAAATAAGAGCCATTGATTCCATCTCTCTGCCTTGCCCCCCCTCTAATGTTGATCGACTAATCCCAGGCACTTGGCCGCTCAAAAAGTACAGTAAGCACAATTATTTACCCAGATTCTTATGCACTTAGCCAGTCAAAGATGTCTGATCTTGTTATCATGCTGCCGTGCTTCGAACCGCTTGGCTCGTGTTCCTCGTACCTGACAATCGCTGTCAAAACCAGTTTCAGGATGGTAGTTTCAGTACGGCTGATGTCAGCTAACACAAGGGGCACAGGGACAGATGACAGGTGTTAATAGGTGGATATCTACACTGACAGGCGCACACACACACACACACGCACACGATTGCTTACACTCCTACAACCACATTTGTACCACAGTTGACTTTGAATCAACCTCAGTTTCAACTTCGCCCCTAAGCTGTGACAATGAGACAGATCACAGGGGAGAATTGACAAAAGTAAATGTTTACTCTTCTCCCGTATAAAGAGCAGGATAATCTGATGAAACTCTGAGACACAGACACACACACAGCACCTCCCTTCCTCCCCCCTCCCTCCCTCCCTCCAACTGCTACTACTCCACTCCTGACTATGCTATACCATCTAGTGGAGCACTCTGGTAGAGCAAGGGCTGGGACACAGCAGACAAGCTCAGTGCAGCTCAGTATGAGATATCTCTATTGATCAGAGATATCATACTGACATTGAGCTATAATGCTGTTTTATACTGCAGAGCTTTAGCCGAGAGGTTAGTGTGGGCGGAAAGGCTGGAGTCTGGCTGTTTAGCCAGGAGAAGACTGCTAATGTGAACTTGCTACTGCGAGCATAATCCAGTCCAATATTTGGCTGCAGACAAATCTCTCCATGGTTGGACTGTGAGATAAGTTCCTGCACGGCAAAGCCAATTAACATGAACAAACCATTAGCAGAAAAGTAAACAAAATGCATTAATGTGATTGAACACTGCATTAAGCGCTAATCCAATTACACAAGAAGTAAACATCATTGTAAGGCAGTCTGACGGTGTGACTTTTGGAACCAAACATTTCAGTCGCCACCAGAGGGAGCAGTGATCAGATGTGACAGGCTGTCCTGTCAATAGGCTTACATGCTGTAATTCCACAGTAGAAGTGCACATTCTTTACATGCTACAGAGACCTTCTATCCCCTTCTGATTAGCTTCCTACCATATAAAACATACCGTGAGTGTGTGAGTATGTGTGTGTATGTGCATTTCTACACTTGGGCGTGGGTGTGTATGCATGCATGCATGTGTGTTTGCCCATGCATGTGGATGTGTGTGCATGTGCATGAGCGTGTGTGTGTGTGTGTGTGTGTGTGTGTGTGTTCAGACAGCAGAAGTGCTTGGTCATGTAGCAGGACACCACTGGTCGCCTCTACAGTGAAATCCACTTTGAAAGATTGTATGCCTCCGAGCTTCCCAGCTCTCCCAGTCGCCACCTAAGCCTCAAACTCCACCGTCCTGCCGTCGCTCTGAGAGCCTGGGAGAGCCGCCGCATCACAGGAGGCACTCTCTTTTATCTGAGAGTTTGTTTGTGTCACTGCTTCTTCGGTGCTTGTTGTATAATTACGCAGCCTGGTGACATGACAAGAGACTGCTATGCAAATATATTAATAGTTTATCCAATCAATATTGAATGTGTGATCCTTTAAAAAATAAATCAATGGATTCAGACGCGGTTCAAAGCAGCCTTATTCATGAGCTCTGCCTTGTCTCCAGTTTCATTAAGACGAACACGGACTTTGCAGCGAGCTGAAAATAAATAGGCCAGACAGCTTTGGGAAACAAAACAAACAAAACAAAGACAAACAAATGTAACACAAATTGAATGTTTGGAATCAAATCCAAAACTTAAAATTGCACAGGGACATCAGTATCAATTCTCTTTTTAAATGCTGTCAGTCGGCATGAAAGGCCATTTCACTTGATTCATACCTATAGAGATTTCTCCTAACCTGATCTTTCTCTCTCTCTCTCTCATGCACACACACACGCACACACACACACACACACACGCACACACACACACACACACACACACACACACACACACACACACACACACACTTACTTCACTTCAACCTCAATTGACAGCCTACATGTCTCACAAAGGTCTATCGTTTGCAGCAGCTACAATTTGTAACAGCTGGCAGGCTGGTAGACCATGTACACTTCAATAAAATATAGAAGCCGGTGCTAGAGTGAGGTCACAGTGGGATTATTATGTTTTTTCATTTTCGTTTTCTCTCTCTGTCCCTTTTAGGGAATGACATGATTATGCCCTGTTGTCATAGCAGATTAAATCTTATTTACTTTTATGTGTCCTTAAAATCGTTGCTGAAACATGAAATAGCTCATTCCTGTCCTGGCTTCATGAACAAACCAATGAAACTAGGCCTTAAAACAAAGAGAAAGCAGAGAGAAAGCACCGATTCCCATTGGGAATGTGCAGTGTGTCCCCACAGTCCGTTTCTCTGAATGATTAGTGAGGTCTTGGATTGCTCTGGGCTAACAGTCCGGCCTAGTCCAGTCTAGTCCAGTCCAATCCCAATTTTCCATCGGGGTTTAAATCTCTGCATTACCTCCACTTGGAAGTAGGCTCTGCTGGGAGAGCGTCCCACACAGCCACACAACCAGGGGAGGCAGACTGTGAGTAATACTTTAAAACAGAGCACTTACCTGAACCGGCCAGCCAACCGAGCCAGAGGGGAGGGGATGGAGGCCAGAGGAGAGCCAGCAATACGGGGGAAGGTGACAGGGAAGGTGACCGGCAGGAGGGCAGTGAAGAGATCCACAGGTCGACCAATGGGGAGAGAAAGAGACAGAGAGAAAGAAACCTTTACAGTGTGAAAAAGCCAAAAGGTCTGCACCACTGGATATTGAGATTTTAAATTTAAATTTCTCCAGCACGCTTGATGAAATGGTCTCATCCTTCCATGACTTACACTGAAATACACTCATCTCATCAGCCTAAATCACAGAGTGGGGCTGCAGTAGAGAGGAGCAACCCATCCCCCCCTGATTGATTGAGACCCTGTAGATTCACCCTATATGCCTGAACAAAATGTGGGTGACATTTTATTTTTTGCCTCTCTCATCCCTTTGGCATCCTGCGGTATAAAGCGATCACAAACCAGCTGGGTTGGTAAACATGAATGTGCAGTTTACTGACATCATGTTACATGATTTTGTGACGTTCAAACAGTTACCTCTTGTTGCCTTTTGGAGCTGCCAATGTGCAAAGTTGCCTAGTGCAGCTTTAAAGGCCTTTTTAGAATTCCAAAAATGTACTTGGAAAGTACAGTACAAGTACAATACAAAGTTTTTGCAATGTTCTCTACACAAAATATTTGCACCAGAACAATGGGCTAAAAAGTGTTGGTACCCAAGTGTGATGCCTACTTTTTAACTTTTGGCACTGTACCTGTAATATGTGCAAGTAATAGCTATAATTTTTTCCTCTGTATATAACAGCCAAGGGCACAGGAGGCAGGGGGGGACACGGGGAACAGGTCCCCTGCAATAAAGAAGTGCATTTAATTGTCCACCGCAAAAAAAAATATTTTCCATTGCACAAATCGTCTCAGAGGACGCTGATCCCGACTGGGACTTTTATTGAGAAAGATTTTTCCGTAGCTGAAATATGAGCACTGCCTACTTCCTCTCACATGGTTCGGAGCAAGGGTAAAGTAGTGCTGGACAAGCAATGATGAGTGGGTTACAGCCACCACAAAGCAAAACAACAAAAGAACAAAAAAAAGGAAAAAAAAAAACCCTGATGTGTGTAGTGCAGGAAACATTAGCTATAAACAGTAGCCTAAGTATTACCAAGGCAATTGTGTAAGTAAGATGCAAGCAAGCGCCACTGCCAGACCATCTGTTAGATGGTCTGTTAGATGGTCTGTTAGATCATCCTTCTTCACACTTGGGTTTAGCACTACCTTGCAGTGACAAGCCACATCACCCACGTGTGCAGGAGAAATATGCCAGTAAAGGAGCTATTGTTAATGTTAGTCTCCCCAGCTAATGGAGCTGAGCTCTCTCACAGTTTCTTTCTATTGTTCACGTTAGTAAAAGAACAGCATGCTTAATGGCTTCTTAATTTATCCTCTCTCCCTCTGAGAGAGAGAGAGAGAGAGAGAGAGAGACAGAGAGAGACAGAGAGAGAGAGGGAGAGCGAGAGAGAGAGAGAGAGAGAGGGAGAGAGAGGGAGAGAGAGAGAGAGAGCTGTGAACTGCTTGTTCAGATTCCAGGCAGGAGTTGTTCAATATCAATCATCTCCCACTTCCACAACATGTAAAGAAATGATAGAACAAGATCTAAGAATAGTATGTAGTGAGTTGACCTAATGCAGGGCAGAGACCCCCTCCTCACCCATAATGAAACCACAGATGGACAGAGGGAAAGAGGATGCAAGACACCAAGGAAAATGTTGTGAGCTATTCTCCAAAACATCCTAATGAAATTATGTAATCAGAATGCAACTTCAAAATAAGCATAAAGAAAAGGTTTATTCCATGTGTTTGACTTTATATAATTATGCCATGAATCGAATACAGTTGTTGACCAAAATAGGAGGAAGCCCCTTTGTCATCTCATTTGATCAAATTTCATTCCATTTTACACAACCAACCACCCCAATCTCTAACTCCTTCCTATGCCCTTGATAGCAGCTGTAACGCTATGGGCCTCTGGGCGCAGTTGCTTGGCCTTCCTAGTGTTAAGTAATGGTTACACATGCTTGAAAGTGATGATTGCTGTGTGAGGATGCCTCAGCTCCATGTAACTACAGCAATACCACATTTCAGTTTGAAGATGGCTTCTAAAAAATACTCGCTGCCTTTAAATCCCCATCCAGAACACACAGAGTATGCTGTTAATGACCAGATTATTAGGCCATGCTGTTCCCAAGGTAACAGTCTCCGTTCCCCCTCCTGTGTACTGACTGAGTGCGGCATTTGGCAGAGCCGACTTGGCTGGGGAATATGGGACTAGGAAATTACCAAAAAAAAAAAAAAAGGACTGGGAAAGCTGTGTCCAACCAAGGCAGAGATGCAGGGGTCCAGGTAATCCCTTTAGTAGGAGCAAGCCTTAGCAGGGTGTCAGAGTTGGACTTCTGATAAAAAGTCTCTGCCAGCACTGGAGCAAATAGCCAGGCAGAACACAACTGTGCTTTTGAAATCTTGACAAAATAAGTATTAAAAACATACTGACTGAGGCATATTCCCTTTTATGAGGCACATTCCCTTTTATGAAGCCTGAATGAGATGTGTGGGGAGAGTCATAGGGGTGCCGGTTTTTGCCAGAACTTTTGCAAAACATCAACAAAGCAAAAGGATCCCATCACAAATCCGGTTCAACATAGTCAGGGTATCTTTGCGATAGCTGGCTTCACAAAATCTAACACTGGCAATCCTGGCTAACCGGTCTCACAAAGCTGGTTATCAACTGGCTCCGTCAACCGAGGATTTTCCAGTCCAGCTATGAAAAGGGGCGGGGTTTGTAACAAATAGCCAATCACACGGAACATGGACAGATCCGGAGAAGCCGATTTAAGATAAGATGAAACTATTGATCATCGTGGGGAAATTAGGCCATTGCAGTGGCAAAAGTAACATGATTCAGCGGGGAAAAGGAAATAGAGCATAAGCATACAACTCGAATATAAATATAACCAATAAAAAAGTAGAAAATAATGAAACAATAAAAGCAGTAGACTATAAATAGATGTGGTTATGTAAACATATGCTGTTGACAATTTCAACACCTTTAGTAGACTGTAAATGTGGGAAGTATGGGAAAGAAATGGATTACTAACATCTATGTTCTTCTCTCAAGAAGAACAAACAGTTCTAATGGATGTATACAGTATGAGCAATACAAAAACACTGTAACAGTGAAAAGTAACGCTGGGGCAAAGGCTAGAGAGGGTTGCAGGAGGAAAACTGCAGATGTGCAAATGTGTAAGTAAATAGACTCGTCACTTCATTAAGACACATCAGAGATACTTTTCATTGCTACAGTATTGTATAGCCACACTGAGGCTGTGAAAAGATTTTCTGATCTTTGCATCAATCAGTCTTGGGAATCCTATGAAGGATTTTCAGCGCACTTTATATGCAACACTGAATTTCATACATTATTAATCACTAAAGTCAACTAATGTAAGCTACCTGCTATTTGTTTGAAGCCCTCTTTTATAGTCAGAGTGGGCAAATGTCTTGGGAACGCTACAAACATTTATTATAGCTTATCTCTGAAACAATAAATCATCATGGAAAAGCAAAATGGCTCTGCTGGTCTCTAAACACCGTCGCCCTGCGATGAGCCCCTCAGATCAATAGTATCCCCCTGTACAGTTCTTTATATTACTTGTCTCATCCATTTGAAGGAAATGTTTCTGTTCCTATCTGGTTTTGTAAATGAAAATTCTGCAGTAAAGGCTGTTATAATTAAGTTCACAGGATCCTCGAGTGTCGATGCAATTTTTCCAGAGAGTTAATTGGTGAGGGAGGAGACAGGCTTTTTATACGTGTGGATGTGCGTAGGTTACCATGGTGATCTACCCCACTTAAAAGTGAGCCACCTTTGTAACATCAGAAACTCCAGGTTAAGCTGAAGTTACCTGAACCCCATAATCTAGCTTTGTAGTACAGCCCTCTGCTCAATTGTGGATTAAACCACAAAATGTAATGAAACTGAATGCATAAAAGATTTAAAAAATTCACAGCAGCTCCCCCTCTGATCCTCCCTCTCTACCTCTCTAATACTCTCTCTCTTTCTCTCACATACACATGCTCCTTTGCAGCATCATTGTAGAGAGAGTGATTGCAGATGAGAAGGATACGCTCTCCTTGTCACTTTTTTAATTGCCTCTCCCACTTTAATAGGAACCATCGATCACTCTCCACAGAGAAGAGGCAGCCTGTGGAAATTCTCACGCCTCTAAAGAAGAGAATATTTAACACTTCTCACCGGCAATAACAGCAAAAACATCCTCTTTTCAAACCCACCCGTCCCCCAGCAACACACACGTCTGACCTGTCACTCACTCACTCTGAGCATCATCATCACCCTCCTCCTCCTCCTCCCGTCTGCACGCTCCATCTCTTCCCCACTCCCTCCTTCTGCTTACCTCCCATTACCGGGATAATCAATGCATTTCAATTGTCTCCCTGCAGATTGGAGTTAAGGGATCTTAAAGGAGAGAGTAAAAGGCTGAGGATTGGCTTTCAAGAGTCAGCATCTTCAGTTATCCTGGGGTCAATGAGAATCTCTATTGCAGCCACCATTTTTGCTACCAATCTATTGTATACTGCTTCCAATATCTCCGTAACAACATCTGACATTATGTAACAATGCATTAAATGGGTATTAGACCATTAAATGACTTCTGCAGTATAAGTGCACACAAAGGGTCCAAGGGGCTGATTTTGATATATACGATACTGGTTAATTAACTGGTTGAGGACTCATTAAGGTATGAATATTTAACATGCACGTAATTAGCATCAATTAGAATGACATTGCACATTATCCCTATTTATTTTTACCAAAAGCACACTCTGACTAACAACTAGGAACGTTACAGACAAAAACACAAGTGATATACGAGGAAATTAAAAGTTCAAAACATAAGAGAACTATGACCACAAATCACTGAGGTGACTTAGGCCCTGAAGTCTATGATTACAGTTTCACCTATGTTCACTGTATTTAATAAAGTGTAATTGTCATAAAATAAATATTTAAACAAGTTAAAAAATACAAAAGTAAATATTGAATATATAATAAAACTTTATTTTGCTTTGCTTTGTCAACCAGAGACCACTGCTCACACATGTTGTTACTAAGAGGCAATTCATCTTTCTAAAAATGCTAATATAGTATGTGAGACACACTGTAACACATGTAAAATGTAAAATGCTATGACACCCATTTTATGCAAATTCTCAAATAAATAGCACGTTCTGCTGACAGGCAAATTACATCTAATGGCTTGACTTCACAGGTAGAGCTTCTGAATAGTGTACACACAAAATCACAAAAGGTTTTTTGGCATTTTCTTTGACTACCTGCACCTCCATGGGTCTGTGCTTGTCCCCGCACCGCTCTCTACATTGATCCTGGGGGAAAAACGCTTAAGTCTAGCTGCTTTGTCACCCATGTGCATCAATACCTATTCACTTCCAGTTGTGTGGAACAAATCCCTCTATAGATTCCCAGACCATTAAGGTGAATCACAGACTTGTGGGCAGCACAACAGCAGAAGCTTGCCAGGTGGACAGACAGAGCAATAAGGGCCTGACAGGCTATCAAAGCCAGAACAAAGAATGAGCAACAGGCCTGTGAAAAACCTCATTCATTAAACAAGAAGCTGCTGAAGAAGGCTGAATAAAATACCTAATAAAAGTCAAAACTTCCTTACAGCATAAATACTGGGTTATGGCTGCACTTAAAGGGTCATTTGGGGAGTGGAGCCGGCCCCGGTCTCCTCTGCCTCACCAGCGGCTCTTGCCAAAGCTACCATCAAACAGGGAGAGCACACTCACAGAATAAGAGCCTGTAGGTTGCATGATGTCAACAGCTCCTCCCCTTTCATCTTCTCATGTCTGGGGCGACTGAGGCCGAAAAAAAACACTAGTCTACATAATTTGGGGTCAGTGAGCTTCCGAACAGCTCTCTATGGACTCTGTGTATATGCTTTAATTTCACATATTGTTTTTCTTTATCTCCTCATGTTGCTCTCATGTGGTATTTATAGTATTTATATTTTTATTATTTTACATGTATTTCATACTGCACAGATTTCACATTTTCTGTTATATTCTCATGTTGTACATGCTTTGTCTCAGTTATGTTTGACTACTACTGCTTATTTTGCACAAAAATGGTTACAGTATGTATGCCTATGAAACCCTCATTTGCTTTATTCTTGTTTATATTCAATTTTTCTTTGCAGCAGCAGCCCAATGCTCCCACAGGGATCATTAGCATTTCATCTTAATGTAGTTTTAGTCAGCAAATTATTGAACAACTTGAGTCCAAGAAAAAAGCGAGAATTGATTACCAAATGTGGCCAATTGCCCTGGCCTTAATCTCACCTTGATCAGTTTTCAAGTACGTTGGATTTGGCTTTCTAGATGATAAAATATGGGAATCATAGTCTTGACATCAAGCATTTCAGAGCCTGGAGGCTTACTAAAAAGCAGTTTATAAAAAGATAACAGACATTAACCTTGATTTTGTAGATGAGATTATTTCTCTCTATAAGAGAGAAATAAGGCTTTCTCTATGAGAGAAATAAGGCTATTACACTAAATCATATCTCTATTCTCATTTCCGTCTCCTGGCTTGTTGTGGATGAGAACAATGAAATGGAAAAGTAATGCTATAAGGCTTTTATGATGAGCAGACAGTGGGGTTTGTTTTGCCGTGAGAGGTGATGTGTGATGTAAATGATTACAATGCACATGGGCTGCTTCTGAGACACTCTATCATCCCCAGACACTTTCTTTCCCACGAACAAAGCCCTGTTTACATTACAGAACCTGCCAAACATGAAGAGATGGTAAAAATTCTGGTGGAGACTATAATTCCCAATAGAGGACAACTGGCATCAATCCGACTCACATCAATGTCAAGCAGCCCTTCGGCAAACCCAGCTGCCGCCCACCTCCTACTAGCCCAAATTCATGCAGTGACAGATCCCATTTCCTTCAACACAAATGGCCTGGATGTTAGCTTCAGTCCCAACAGAAAATGAGGCCTGATGGCATTGAAATATTGAGGAATATACTTTAGTCTGCACATCATCAGTGATGAGTAGACACAAAATGACGAAAGAACGAAACATTTCAAATCCCTCTGTGGACAAATAGGTTGCAGACCGACACACTGGGAGACCGAGACGCTCAGAGGCAAACCGGTAATATCACCTTTCAACACCCAATGCTATCCATCTCAACTCTAATCACTCACTGTGAGAGTGGAGCCTTCATGCCATTTCACACCAAAGAGAATCCGCGATAGGTCTATCCTTTGTGAAAGCAGGTAAGATGAATTTTACATGTCTGTGAAAAAAAGTACACCTAGCTCAGTGCAAATGGATGCACTTTTGTCACAGCCACCAATAATTCAATATATACTTTTCATGTGAAAAAGGCCAGCTAACTTACAGTGATTATACTGCACAAGACCACAATTTACAAAGTGTTTACCTTGTCAGCCTTGTTTATTTATTAATTGAAGATTTGGGGCTATAACCCATAACTTACATCTGAGCCCCAAATGTGCACAATATAAACCTATAACCTGCTATGTCTAAGATATACTGTATTGGCTGATATATGGGCCTAGAATCCACAAAAGCAATAAATACTACATAAACCACAGCATTAGTTTGAGCTGACTTGTACTCAGCACAATGTCAAAGTGTCAAAGAGAGCCAAAATGGGCTCTCAAACTAGGCTGTGATCATTCACTAATCCCTTTCCAGGAGGCGACACAGTCATTTACTGAGGAGAGGATTGATAGAGTAACATCAGTAATCAGAGCTTATCTCCATCAAATGAATAAAACCTTCCTCTCTGCATTCAAGCAATCATTACAATATCACCCCCACCAACCATCCGACTGAGCACACACACACACAAAACACTCATTCAACTCACAGCATTAACCTCCACTCCAAAGATCCCCCAGATACAGATGAAAATGTGCAAATGAAAAATGGGCTCTTTCAAGGAGTTGGGAAATGTGCTCCTCAGCCCATATACTGAGGAAGCATTTCACCTCATCTTCACCTTGGTTGATTTTGTTATGTTAGGCTTTCCAAGCATGAGGAACACCTGATTATCAGATGTCAACATCTGTCTCCTTACACCCATAAAATTGTGCGTTTTGTGGTTGTTTCTTGCAGTTGGTTTGGATTACATTCTCGTTCCTAACGAACGGAACCGCAGATCTCTAGGAAGAGGACTCAGACCTGCATTCTAAGGCGTCTCGGTGCGGTTATTTGGTGCCAAACGAGTCCAAATGGTATTGTTCTCAACTGCCCAAACATACCAAACTGAAGGAGTGAACGCTCCAGAGCTCAAATAAACTGCTGCAAACATACTTGGCGTGAACCCTGAGTGTTCTGTCTTTATTTCTCTCTTATGATGACAGAGTTGATTGCAATACAAATAAAAACTGTAAGGACGGTATACAGTATTGAGCGAATCCTACAAAGCATCTCCTCTTGAGAATCTACAGTAGTGAACCCTGATGATGTTGCTGACTCCTACCCACAGTGCAGTAGATCAATGTGTGCCGGTGGGAGGATGTTAAGAGGATCCTCTCACCTCTGGTTACACACGCACTGCAGTGTGTAGCAAGTTGTGAGCCTCTTTAATCTGTTCCTGTGTCCTCCCTGGACCACTCTGTCAGCACAGGAGGGGGAAGAGGGGAGGATTACCGCTCAGAGCCTCTCAATTTATTAGAGCCCTGCTGACTCCTGATACTCTCCACCATTCCAATTCCCTCTGATGCAAATCGGCTCACCACGAAACAAGGCACAGTGGCTGCGAGAGAGGGGGGCTGATGATTCACAACAGTCAAAAAGCAATGGAGACGACATGAGGAGAATACGATGGGGAGCGGATAAAAGTGAGAGGAAGGTCGATTAGATGGGTGGGGGGGCTGAGAGATGAACAGAGGGGCGAGCAGGGAGGATGAGACACGAGCAGACAGGGAGGAGAGGAATGGCCAGCCAGACAAGTTAGTTTACGTTATTGAGACGCCGCTGCAGTTGTTGGCAGATGTTGCTTCATCACTTTTAGAAGGGCCCATTAAGGCTGGGATCATTTTCAGGCCGTTCGGATGCCACAGGATTGTTTATAGCTCACTTCTCGGATGCTTTCGGCAAAAGTTATTTCTCCTCTCTCTATTCTCTCCCCAATACACTGTTAGGAGAAAGTTGTGTGAAATGCCGGCACAGGGCGAAACACCTTGAGCTGTTCATCTGAATTATGATGTTTGCAAAGGCAGAGTGCAATAACATAAAACAAGGTCCCTTTATCAGACGTCTCTAGAAATCAAAACAATAAAATAAATAAAAACATATTGACGATTTCAGGTGTCTCTCTTTGGAAATGGCTAAGTGGTACGGCTTCACTAGAAAGGTGCACAATGAGGCACCAGAGCAATTGAAAAGACTAGTGTAAACTGGCTGTGTGCTACAACTGAATGGGTTTGGATGTATTGTACAATACACTAACTGTCAAGCAACAGGTATGAAAAAAGAGGAATGAAAATAGAAATGCTGAAACAATAATAACTGACAGCTGCTTTTTGGACATTAACTGTGAACCTATTTGTACACAACCTGCCTTTCCATCATGCCCGGTATGTTGTACTTCGCTTCAGTAAACTTCATCAGTTGTTTAAGTCTTTGAAAATCATATTTGTAAGAAGTTGAGATATTTGCTCAGATCAAGCAGGGTCACACTTGTAGTGATAGATGTAATAGGTTTGACAAAGCAGTGTGTCTGAATTTAATGTTGTTTAATCTGTAGAACAGATAGAAAGGTTGAATGCCAGTTTGGTTTGGCTGAGTACACATTTCATCCTCTTAAATATCAAAATATTGCTGAACTTTACAGTCAAGACTAAATGTTCTTCATAGCTTGCAGGTGTAACAACAACACGGATGTCAACTGTTTTTCACCTCAGATTGTTCCTGTGTTTCTTGGTTTTAGCAGGCATCTTCCCAAAGCACATCAAAATGACTTTATACTGGATTATAGCACAGACAGAATGCTTAAATGCCAGTTTGGTTTGGCTCATGTAATTTCCATCTTCCATGAACAGAAGTGACCCCACAAGGTTGGATACTGTAGTCCTACAACCCAGGCAATGAATGATGACTTCATTTTTTAACATAAACTATATTAATACAACTTATTTTTTATCATTTATATTGATGAACCATGAGTGCTTTATTCTTGGCAGCTCTGTATGTAGGTTAAATTTAGTTTATATTTTCAACTAGAATCCGCACCTTGCACTGATCCCATTAACTAATTTATTTCCAACTTAATGTGACGTGTTGAGCTATATATTTTTCTCATCCCCCCCCCTCCTACATTTTTTCAACGTCTTTTACATTAGTCCGGCACCTGTGTGAATTTGGATGTACGTGCCTTCAGTGATTTACAACTAGCACATCGCCCTGCAGTCCCACCTCTCTTTCCTTTCTCTCCTGCTCAGCATAAAAATAAGGTTGATTACATATTTTTTCACATCATAACTAACATTAAACATCATTGTTTGCTGTTTTATCATATAGTCAATGATATGGATGTCACTGAACATGTCGACTTTGGCGTGGACAGTGGTACGAGTAAGGAGAGCAGATTAAAGCCACTAGTACAGTAGTGGAAAGAAAAAAGCTCAAGGTCTGTGCTCGTGGCTGGCAGGAAGCAACAACCAGGAGGACCTTAAAATACACCAACGAAAAAAGAGTTGCCTGACAGCGGGAAGGCATTGATGAGTACTCTTGAGAAGTCAGTCATGTCAGCCTGGTGAAATCCAGTGACAGACATCCATCTCCCTGTCACTGAGCAGACTGAAAAACGAACTCACTGCCATAACTCAGCCTTAATAGCACCAAGACTAGTTACATCGAATCATGTGTATTGGTAAATGCCTTCTGAACATGCTACATTCAAGAACGAGACAAAGAGAAATCATGACGTATCCAGAGTTGGCCTTGATGGGAAAAAACTGCTGCTTATTCAGCGCAGCGCTTAAATTGAAGTGGATTTGGCAGAGACAAAAAGCAAAGAAGCTTTTGTTGCACATGCATGGCACGCAAAGCCGCCCGGCATGAAACTACTGATTTACTGAGAACTATGTCAGTTATATCAGCAAACCTCATCATTGTACTTTCAAGTGTCACCATTGTCTCTGTTCATAGGATCAATAGAGCATCTGAAAAAGGCATTTACCTAGGAAACCTCCTTGTTGAAAAGTATTTTAATAGATTACAAAATGAACCCATAAATGGCTATGAATGGCACCTTAAAGGCACCAATTCAATTAAACATAAAATAGCTTTTAAATCACCTGGGCAGCCCCTATTAAATCGGCAAAGGTAAGTATTTCATTGTGATCCCCAGTGTAAATGTCTTGTCAACCGAAAGCAGTGCAGACACTTTATCAATGTAGTTCTCTGGAAAGTGGCAAATTTGAAGCATTTAATTTTGTGTATCAAAGCACTCACTGTAGTTAGGAAAGACCAGAGGCAGCAGGAGTATTGACTCCAGTACACTATCTGGTCACCATTAGGGGTGGGAATCACAGAGTAACTCACGATACGATACTATCACGATACGTTGCCCACGATAACGATGGTATCACGATACAGCGATTCTGCAATACTCGATACATTGCAAGACAATTAATCTGCGATACATCACCATATCTGTGTAACTGAAGGAGAAAAAATACCCCGAAAAAGGCAAAAAGCAGGAATTATGTATTTATTCACTGCACTGTGGTGTCAGTTTCACAGAATTTGACAACTGAGATTAAACAATGTATAACAAAGCGCATAGAGTCTTAGCTTAGTGCCTCTTTAACACACACACACACACTGACTGCAACTTGTCCACGTGTGCCATCATTCCAGTGTAAAATAGCCATAAACTAACAAAAGGCCGAACTGCCAGAAAGCAGAACAGTTCTGGAGTTAAAATGTTTAAAGGAAGGATACAACTATGCCTCACTAAAATCTTTTCAATCTGTGCAAATTAAGTTTACAGAAAACTAAAAAAACAAATAAATGAATGCAAAAAATACACATTTCAGTGCTTAACAAGCATAACCAACTTGTTTTATGTAAACCTGGATACATTTCAGTGCTTACGTAAAAGGAAGCTTTGCTTTAAATATTGTATTCATTGTAGACTGACTTCCAGTTGTGGTAATGTTAGCTGTTTTCTCCACGACGAGATCAGGATGATGACGAACAAGGTGGCTATGCATGTTCGTTGTGTTGCCCGTGTACTTTACTTTCACGAGACAGTTCATGCAGATCGCGTAGTCATTATCGATTTTGTTTGTCCCATCATCAGTGTTGTAAAAGCCTAAGTGGGCCCAGACTTTCGACTTGAAAGATGACGGTGCCTCTCTGATTTGCTTTCCCCCGCTGTCCGCCATTTTCCCCTCTGTGAGTTATTCGTCTTCTTCACCGCAAGTTAGTTAACTTCCGTTCACTTTACCCTCATTCATTTGATAAGCGGCACCACAAGGAGTCATGAAGTAGTGACTCTGGTAAGTCAAAATGGTAACAGGCTGGGGGAATCCGTTTAGAGCACCTGCATGTTTTAATAAAAATATCAATATTTGGCGCCAGTGTATCGATAACGTATCGCAAGACGAAGTATGACAACATATTCCAGTATCGATATTTTGTCCCACCCCTATTCACCATGCACAGTGCAGTTCACTAACCTGCCTTTGCAGAGGAACCCACCCACTGCTTCTAGCTCTGTGCAATGTTTTGCCGTCAAACTGGAGGCAATTATAAGATTGTCTCTTTGAACTCTTGCAGGAACTGTAGCACCTCAACTGGCAGAACTCCTTCTGGGCATGTGAACCATTCCTCCCTATGGAAGACAAAGCTTTATTTGCAATAGATGATGTAGGAGGAGAGGAGGTGGTTCTACTTCTCTAGCACACTCTAGGTAAACATCTGTCAAAAGCCCTGTTGATAGGGAGCACTAGATGGCACTATTTGGGACTGTAATTGTTTTCTGCTTTGGAGGCTGAATTACCTAATCCCCTAATCCCTGTAATATGATTGGTTCTGGTTCTGCCTTGCTCATTCTTTCTCTCTGTTCTCAATAATTAACAGTATTTTTTAAAGCCCAGTTTTTGTAGGGAGTCTACGCAGCTGTTCTGACATCGGTCACAGTGGGAGTGCAGAGATGTCAAATACAAAACAGTTCAGCATTACGTAGCCTTCCCTTGTACTGCTGAATCCAATGACAACAAACAAGTGGTGTCAGCACATACACCATTTAGGTCCAAGGCCAAAACCATAAATCACTTCTCTCTCGCTTGCTGATCTTGTTGTTGTTTTGTCGTCGTGGTGTTGCGGCCGTTGGAAAGCGATCCTCTGGCAAACTCAAACTCAGAAGTTATTCCATTCGTTTCCTCCTCTCATCCATCTCTCTCCTACTCTCCCTGTCTCCTTGGTGAACGTGAGCATCATCACAGGTGGCTCAGGGGAAACAGAGCGCACTCCACTGTTCAATAAACAGAAAATCACGTTGATTCTGAGAGAGCTTTAATCTAATCCTCACACACTTGCCTTGAAAAAAAAAAAGAGACTTGCTCTTGGGAGCAAAGTCGAGAAAGAAAGACGAAGAAAAAGAAGAAGAAAAAGAAGAAGAAAAAGAAGAGCACTACAGCAGCCAATGTATCACTTCCACAGCCGGTGTTCTTTTGTCCAGCAGGGAGATGTGCTTCTTGCGTCCCTGAATGTTAACTACAGTAATACACAGGCTTAATGAGGCATACCAAGGTAACACCAGCTCAGTCTTTGAAATAGCCACTAATGTTCTTTTACTTTTTTCTCAGGGCAATGTGGCGCCACTCTAGACCACTCTGCAAAGTGCGCTATTGTCGGAGGTCATTGCCGACCAAAGTGGAGACCACAGTAAAAAATGTGTGTACAGAAAATATATGTACAGCGTGAAACCTTCTACATGGGCCAGGAGTTGGATGTGGCTTTTTCTGCTCTCTCTGATTTACAGTATGGTTTCTTATGACGGATGCACCAGTCAGTTTTCTTGGGCCGATTCTGATTACTGATTTTTCCAGGATACGTTCGACTGCTTTCCTGATCCAGAAATGTAACGTTATTTATTGGGCAGTTAAAACAATCAGCTGATCACCAATAATCTATTTAGAATGTTTATCGGTTCATTTTTATGTTGTGTAATCCGATGTGGGCTAAAACAGATGTGTCAGTCATTTTCACTTGTGTTGGACAATTCCAGCTTCACAGGGGTTTGCATTGTGGTACCAAGCAGGCTTCAAAGAAAAGTCTTAATTGAGCTGTTGATACGAGCCTCAACACCATATGAATGTATTGCAGTAATTAACATTCATTGTCAACGGATTTGCACAATGACTCATGGGAGAATTTCAGGGAAGGAGTGTCAACACATCCATCAACAACTACAAGTTAAAGTGCCCCTGAGCAAAGCACTTATCTGCCACCCTCTCCAATGGTTCAATCATTATGGATTTTTGAAGATTAATATACCAGTATTTTTGGATTGAAGCTGCCATTGTCGACATTTTGTGCCAATATTCAATATTTTTAAATTTGAACATTTTCAGGACCCAAAAATAAAACAAAAAACAACAAGTATTCTGTGTTTCCACCTGAGAAAACCTTTGAAACAGTATTTAAACCATCATGTGACACTAAAACTCTCCACTTAAACCCCTACTAAGGAAATTATTTTAGGGTTCCTCCGTTAGGACGGCTCCTTAAAGCTGCAGTAGGTAAGTTTGAAGGAAACCAGGAAGACATTTACACTCACCCAACATGGGGATGACTTTTGCAGCACCTTCAAAATAAGGGTTAGCCTCTTTAATCCCTTTTACACTGGCGAAACCTTACAGCAATATGCTTTCTGACCAATCTCTTCCCATCAGGTCAGGCGGGGTCGGCCCGGTCTGCTCCAGCTGCTCGACGCTGACACTGCTCTACACCGCATATTGAACAGTCCGGTCCAGGCAGACATCAGAGAAAGATGTTTCTTGATAAAACAGGGTGCAGGTCATTGATTCTCAGCATGGCCGCTGCCATCTGTGGTCCATGTGCCTGGACTGTAAATGGCTGGGCATGGGTTCAGACACAGACAGACAGGCAGGGCTCAGACTCTCTGCATTGTGTCTCCCAGCTGCTAGCAGCCAGCTAATACGCTGCTTAGCAGAAACCAGCACGGAGCAGTGAGAGCCGAATTACCAATGTCACAGAGAGACGGGCTAGTCGGAGCAGAGCTGTCAGGCCATCATGAATTTCTGTGAGCACTTCCTAGGCTTCCTCTGAAACTCATATATCTCATGGACTACACACACACATACACACATACACTCAGACACACACACACACACACACACACACACACACGTATACAGCCAGAGGGCACCCAGACAGAAGCTTACTCTCTAACGTACAGTTAGAGTCACCTCTTACTTTGCACAGACATGCAGCATGTGTATGTGTATGTGGTCTACACAGAGGACAAGAGTAAATACAATCTATAAATAAAGAAGTCTAGCCAAGGTGTCTATTTTAACAGTGATTCTGAGAAACCTAATCTGAGTCATGTCAGAGGTGGCTGATTTGATATTGCTCCCACTGTTCACCTATATAAAAAGGAATGTCAAGATTATATGGGGGTGTTCCTGTTTTTGATATAATCAACAAATACCCTATTTGCATCATAGGTTAATATACATGCAGTGGTTATTTTCATCTTGGCCCTGACAACATACATGGCAGTAATTGAAATGACAACCTGAATCAAAATCATCTGTTGAGTTTGGGCATAAGAGAAACAACTCATTCATTGCCAACAGATAAAATTGGGTAAATATTAATTAACTTTACACAGCAATTGTGTCCATAAGAACCAAACACCTTATTGTGCTTCATTACCATTTTAAGGACCACTTGAACCTCTAAATGTTTTTTGTTTTTTTTTACTTCTATGTGAAGAACCATTAGAGCGTTTCCATACAGAACAAAAAGTGGATTGGTGGTTTTGACTTTGATAGCTCTTGACTCCAGCTCTTGTCTCGATACTTGACTAAAGTATCAGGGCACAGTTAATCATATACAACTGTGTATCAAAATTAAAAATCGAATCCGCTATAGACATTTCATTTCATTTATTTCACTTGACACGCCTGCTGTGACTGAAAACTGTAAAGATGCAAAAAAGTGCTATGAAATTTTGTTCTCTGAATAATCAAGACTACTAATCGTCATGAATAATCCTGATCACAAGAACTATCAAAATGATCAGGGATTATTGTTCCAGCTGTAATCATGTAGGCCTATCATGCATCTGTCTTTACAGAAGAAGTTAGGCCCTGATGACTGAGGTTTGAATAGAGCTGGAAAAAAAAAATGTGATCATAATATGAACTTCTGGAATTTCCAAATCGCAGAGGCTGCAATTAATTGCTTAAGAGAGAGCAGCGTCCAAAATTGATTTTTAAACAAGGTCTTTTAGTGCTGCAGGTAATCTTTGATCCATGAATCAAGTACAATATTGGTGAAAACCTTTCATCATACTCAAACTCAGTAAATCCTGCACACTGACTTTGTTTTTTTTTGCTTTTTTTTTTAAACAAAATCACTTTTCTTTAAACAATTTTGAAGTTCTAAAAACTTTATTACAAGAAAAACTTGAGATGATATGAATCGCAGTTTAAAGTGCAATTGCAATATTTTGGCAAATAATCGCAATTAGATTTTTTGACAATATCTTTCGGCCCTAGTTTGAACCACACTTGTACCTTGCTGAGACGTCGGCATGCTGCCTGCTCACAACATGAGGGACCCTGGTCCAGCTGGACCCTATTTGCATAGCTCAATATCGGTGACTCACTTAGCTAAAGCAGTCAATGAACAACACTGCTTGTCTCATATGCCGCTCCCTCAGCAGCCCAGGAACAAAATAAAAACAGGATAAATCAGAGGAAAAGAACTGTGCATGGTGCGTACAAAGTTATTTTAATATAGCTGATTTGGAATATTCATAGGTTCATTATAGCACCATGTCTAGAAGCATTTAACCATGAATCTATGAAAAACCTCTCTAAAGGGTTCTTCATGGCCTCCAGGGAATATACAGAACCATTTTTTTACAAGTGCAGCTAATCAGAAAACATTTATTTGGCAGATGCCTGCTCCTGCCTGGCACAGAGCGTTGGCTAAGCCCATACATTAGGTGCCAAGTCTAGCAGCAGCAGCTAAGTCTGGCTGAGTGTCTGTCAGATTTCACCTGCTGTTACCATAGAGGCGTGGACGATCTGTCTTTCGACCGCGATTAGAACGAGGCTAATGGATTCTATTCATCCCTGTGCAGCTCTCGGTTTGCTGGTCCCCGACTGTGTGAGAGCAGTTGAAGACCTGAAACAGTGGGGGTCAGTGATGAGCAGCAGGCACAACGGGAGGGACGGATGTGACGGAAGTGTTCGACCAGCCATCACCTGCAAATTACAGACATCTGAGAGGTGCTGTGTGTGTTTTCCCTCCTCCGAAAAACATGGCAAAAAATCCACAAGAACACATCCACTCTGTCTGACACCCCGTCTGAACAATCGGGAATAACACACAGCACAATAGACCAAGCTCTTCCTGTCTAGCGCAGCAGCTGATAGACAGGTCCTGTCCAGAGCCATCACCACTTGTCAGTCAGTCATCATTACTAGGAGGCCTGGAATCTGCCCAGGTGCTCAGGAAGTTTGGCGAGTGCGCTATTCGCTGCAGGATGGCAGCGCCTGGCAGGGCGACAGCACAAGCAGCCTTCATTTACTCCTCCCACCCACAATATTTCTCCCAGGCAGAGCAACAACATGCGAGGATCTGCCTGCAATCTGTTGACTAGTTGGCAGGGATCAGCGGGAGGCCCTATCACTCCCTGCTGTCCCATCATGCATCAGCTTCTGACTGTGGGGAGTCGGGGGACTTGTGCTCAAACCACCCTAGCGCTATTGAGGCATCTGAAAAGGTGACACCTACTGTACTCTTACATAATGATCGATTGTGATGAATTAAAATAAATTATGGTACTTTATAAAAGATAATAGCTAAGTCCTTAAGTCCTTGGCTGGCAAAATGATGACACTTTTACAGGCTGTATATTCTACTTATATTAAATTGAATGATGGTACTCATCTATTCTACTCATACATTATACTATATACTGTCCTCTGCAACCAATTAGATAGCATATCATCAGTGTCAATAATAGGAACATATATAATAGATGCTTGCTGTTGTCAAATGTTTCAACAGGGAAAATAGAATGGCTCACTTTATTAAATAAACCATTAAAAATAGCCTAAGACTCCAGACAAGTTTAAATCCCTATGTTTTATATTTTCATTAGTTGATTCATTAGTTGTTGATGTTGTTGGTAGTATTATTATCAACCATCCCATCCACTGTGTCATACTGTGCTCTCTGCTACAAATTAGGCACTACCAGTTAGGTCTACATCACACTGTTAATAAGAACAACATCATGACTCATCCTGCTGTCACACAAATGCGTACAGAGCAGCTCGGCGTGAAACATGACATTATTCACTAGCACACCATGAAATAGACACTACTGGCGGGCTGCACAATAGCGATACTGCATACCGTAATCTCCAAATCAAGAGTGGCTGCAAATTTTCTAAGGGAAAAATGTGTCAGGCAGCTTTGTAAATGAGATATTCCGTTGCTGTGCCAAAACCCACTGTGCTGTGCAGAGTAACTTACAAATCATGTTGGAAAAAAACTCTCATTTGATTCAAACAGAGCAAATCCCAGGCATCTGAATCTAATTGTTTCTAATTGTTTTGAACAAATTTTAAGCCCAGAAACAGAAATCATGTAGAAAAAGCTGCACCCACATGTATTCAATTAATATTGAGATTGTAATATTCAGCAAAAAAAAAAATGCATATTAGCTACATTTTTCCACTGTTTTTTTGCCAATGTAGTGCCATCCTAGTTTACAAACAAGCTTAATGAAACAGCACTCCATGCACTTTACAGTAACGATAAATCATCTAGATTAGTAAAGTAAGCATTATACTGGAGTTTAGACTATGGCCATTTTATGACTACATTTGCAAAATCAGATAGAATAGCAGCATAGCAGCATGCTCTCTCAGCGCTTAAAATGTGTTGTTACATATTGTGCTTTACTAATGTGTTTTCCAGTAAGAAGAGAGAAAATATCCTCTAATGACCCGTGGCAGAGACGCTCATAATTCAAGTGTCTTTTATCTATTTAAACCATTTATTCGCTCTTACCATGTAAGACTAATTTGCATGCAGTATACATGGCACAAATAGATTTGCATAATCTTACATTCACATGTACAGTATGATGTATGCATCATTGCAAATGCAGAGTCCCAAATAGTCACATGCAGGCTGTAACATATGTGCTCACACACACACACAAGTGCAGATAAACACGCTCACACACAGAGCCCCTGCCCAAAGCAATGCAGTTCCATCTGCTTAGAATTCAGCCATGCTCCCTCAACCCTTCAAGTCTATGCACCATCTCTCTCTCTCTCATCATGTCTCTCTCATCGTCTCTCTCTCTCTCTCTCTCTCTCTCTCTCTCTCACATCATCTCTCTCTCTCTCTCTCTATGTCTCTCTCTCTCTCTCTCTCTCTCTCTCTCTCTCTCTCCATCCCACATTGACCAGCTGACCTTGAACAATTTCCACGCACCTACGTTATCCAAGTTTATTACGAGAATGAAGAGTATGGGAATACGGGGAATGTGCACGCAGGCCTTGAGCGAACAGACCGACTCCCACTGCTGGTATGTCTGAAACTTCAACTTCACTCGGAAAAGCTCACTGATCACTCCCTGCCTGCGTTGGCCAAATGGAATGAGATGGCCTTAGTACAATTATATCCTCTGAATAGGCAATTACTGACAAAAGTGCTTAATGTTGAATGGGCTATCTTCCATCAAATCAATGAACTGTTAACTAAGGGAGCCTAACTTTTACAATGAAAAGCACTAGGCAACTTTTAATGTTGCTGCTAACAGGGAATAGCCACAGAAAATCAGATTTCTCACGCTATTCCTGTGCTCTAAGGCAATACATAAAAAAAATTGTGGAAAAAAAAAAAATTAATCTTTCCAAAAGCTAGAAACAAGATAGCCAACTTTTGTCTGGTTCATAAAAATTACCATAAAAATTACAGTGAAATTAAGCTCATATGGAGGTATAACCTCAGGCGAATATTCGATCAGTTCACCAACTCCGTGTCCAATTTATTGTCAGTCCAGTAGCTCCAGGTTTTGTCTCGTCGCGGCTCGGGCTCTCTGGCCCTGAGCTTTGGGAGAGAGTTGTTTGTGACACCAACTCACACAAAATGACTGGTAAGAAAACATTGAAGGGGACATATTATAAGAATTAAAAATGTCCTCTATGTATAGTATATATATATATGATCAAGATTTTTTACTTAAGATGTTGCTAAAATTTTATTTGGTTTGAGTGGTTAAATTTAAACTAATTGCACTTTTAAACATCTGTCTTTTTATTACAGGCAGTTTCGGACAAACTCCAGTAATCTCCAAAATGACATATGGCATATGGAACACAAGGGCTTTTTCAAGAAAGAAGTCTACTACAACTGGGCAGTAGCAGTCCTCCTTTGTTTTGTTAAAGCTACATGTTGAACTGTGTTTCAGTGGCACAGAGTTAAGTTGTGCTCCTTACCCTTGAGTGTAACTCTGTAGGAAGACAAAAAGACAGACAAGAATGGAAGCACGCACAGAACATCGCTGGGTATAAAAGATCTGACAGGGGTGAGTTGAAGACAGTTTTATCCTCACATACGCACACACACAAAACAAAACAACATTGTTCTCGTACAAGCTTGTCCTCATTCTCTCACCATGCCTTTGCCTTAACTTTATTTCCTTCCTCTTTTTCCGTCTTGGCAAACAATGTCTGGGGCCGCAGACAGTGGCAAACTATTCACTGTGATTCTGCTTGCTCTCAGTTTGCCCTGTTGTAGGTATTCATGAACACAGATCCATTCTCTCTTTTAAGCATTTCCATGAAAGAACTGCAATAATAGCATTTCCATCAGGCAATATAAATGTATAGGAGAAATTACCTTAAGTAGCTAACTTGGCCTTGGATGGCCTTTGGAGGTCCTTGAAACTAAACAATTATAGTACACAGCATCCTCCTCCTTGTGGGCAGATTGGAGTTTTAGTTATACAACCATTTTTTTCGAGGCAGAGCTGCTCTGGAGGCAGAAATAATCTCATTGGTTTAGTTAAACTTCAGTGGGCAAAGCCAATGAACCACCGTCTCTCAGAGCGTAAGTTAGCATACTGGTAAACTTGAATGTCAAAGAGCGAACTCTGGTCAAAATATACAGAATATAGCAATGACTTCATGACTTCATTCATTCATTCATGAACATGGCATTGATGATGTCACAAGGCAGGCTAGCTAACTATCTTACCTAGATAGACTAGTATGGCTTATTTCTGCCTCCAGAGTAGCTCTGCCTCAGAAATATTTGTAGCTCCAATCTGCTCCTTGTGTTCTCAATATTTTTTTAATTGTATTTTTTTGGCTACATTAAATTGTTTGCTAGTGTTACATTTGGAATCAGTTGCTTTACTAACTCGTGGTAACCACAATCGTTAGCAATCTTTCAGTTTTTTTGTTGTTGTTGGTTTTTCTTTTATTCTTATGTAGCTATATACACTACTATGAAGAAAACTTTTCAACACATTGGTAATCGCTGTACGAAGGCAATTATACCGAAGAGGACCTTCTTCCTGATCCCACAGAGCTCTGTAGCAACGCTGAGAAGCAGGTGCCGCATCTCCAGTAAGCTTCATCAAAAAAAAAAAAATCTGGCACAACAAATACACCAGCAAATGTGTCTGTGTGGAGGAGGAGAATGTGGAGGAGCTTTTGGTAGCTACAGACGGGTTTTCTGTCATGGGCATGTTGGGAATTCTTGAAGTCTGGAAGGCATAGAACCGAAGAGCAGGCATACGACAACAGTTATTAAAGAGATTTATTGATCTTGAGGAATCAAGAGAGAGAACGAGTCAAAGTATAAACAAGCCTTGACAATTGTCTGCCTAGCCAAGGCCAGCCAGCCTATTATGTACCGTCTTCCCATGAGAACATGAGTTGCTTGGGGGATTGCCAGCTCACCTCCAGACCACAAGACCACTTCTCTGTAATTCTCTGCCCAAGGTAACTGATTATGGACTCCCAAACATCTGCCGTAATTCACAGGTGTGTTTATGCCTTTTAGGGTTTGAACTGATGTCTGCCTGTCCATGCCCAGGTCTCCAAGGACTTACTGACTGATGATGATGATGATCAAGAATGACACGATGACTGCAAGCCCATTATTATCAATGCCATAAAGGGCAGGCTTGAAATGAACAGACATCCCTATTTTGTGTTTTCACCCTATTCTGTATTCAGGGGTTCTGCAAACCCTCTGACCCATGCAAACCTGCACCTTTCCATGCATGGCTCACACTGTTAGAGACAATAACGAGGGCCATGAAGAGTTTTTTCACCATCTCACTGTGCGCAATGACCTTAAAAACAGCGTGTCACCCCACTCTACTAATCAAGCCTTTCTAAATAAATTCTACATCTGTCATCTTTATACTGCAGTTTATTCTCATACCCACATTATTTGGCATGCTAAGAAATAAGGAAAGAAAGAAAGAAAGAAAGAAAGAAAGAAAGAAAGAATGCCATGAACAATGCCAATCGCTCCCTTTAAAAATGTCATTGTTTTTCTGTAGGCTTAGTATCAACACTGTGGTATACGACAGCAGGATCAATATTCTGATCATTCAATTTGAGTGCTATGCCATTATTGGGGTTGCAGTACAGCTGGCTTGTCAGCGGCTGGACTGATAAGCAATTGTCTGATCCTGTCTGTCCTGTTTGATTATTGTATCTGAAATAACAGTGCATGTCTGGATTACCAACATGTCTCCCAACTCCCAACTGTTCTATTATAGATGTAAGAGAATAATAAATATTGTTTTGTCCTCCACAGGGCAGCTTTTACGATATTTATCTGAAAACAGTCAGCGATGGATTCTTGAGAACTATATTCTCTGGTATTCTTTTTGTTTGATGAAAGCAAATCACTGCCCATTCGTGTTGTATCTATGTAGAGGGATTTCTGCCAAGTATATGCTGACCTTATTAATATTAATGATGATAAGGAAAAACAGGTGCACTTTCATGGCCTAGAGAATGATGGAGATGTGCCTTTTTGGCCATCTACCAAAAATCCATCTATTTTAAAAAGCTCTCCTCAAACATTGTTATTTTTACATGAAAAATACTTAGAAATATCCACAGTGCTACAAGTCTACACACACACACAAAAGCTGTTTGATTAGGATGGGGAAACAGGTGCCCTCAAACACTTGAATTGTGCTTTCCCAGATAAAACAAATCATGTCATCATTCTTGCACATCTCATCAAAAGCAAACAAATGATGAAATGAACAAATGAAATAAGCATTTCACTCTCTACATCATCTGGCAATTACGACTGTGGATTCCTTTACTGATTTCTCTCCCCACACTTGGCTACTCAATGCGTTTCTCGTATGGCCGAATGATTAATGTAGATGAATCCATAAATCTGGCAGGATAATAAGGTCACATTAGCTTACTGTTTACCACAATAATTTGTTTGTTTACAAATGTTAGCCATCATATGCAGACGTTTGTCAAATAAACAATTGCTGCAAAAGAGACTGCGGCCATGCAGACTGTCTAAGGGCCTCGGCTGACAGCACATTTGAGATGTAAGCTGTATATTGCAACAAGACGCAGCCAAATAGACTCTTTCTGACCCCTTTGGACGGCAGCACGGCCCTATGTCTATCTAGGACTACTTATGTCAATGTCAGTGTCACCACTAATCCAGCTTCTGCACAATCACATCCACCTCACATCCAAAGTGATTTTTCTACCAATAAGACGTCTGTGTCTGCCTTCTTGGAATGTTCTGCTTTAGTCTCTGACCAATCCCATCATTCTCAGAGGGCCCCGCGTGTCTGTGGCCCTGTTGAATCACATTAACGTCACGCTCATTCAACCCGACAGGCCAGCAGAGCCGGGAGAAAACCAGTAGAGAGCGGAGGGATTTTACAAAGTGTGAAGACCCCGGCGCACCTTCTCTCCCGTGGTGGACACGCAGACGCACACATCTCTAGCAGTGCTGTCATTTTTTCACTTTCTTCTTCTGCCTCTACCAAAAGCTGTCATTTCCTCCCAAACCAAAAGTGCCTGCTGTGTTTCTTTGTGGTTTGGCCAGGGGACGGCCCACATGGCCTCATGTGCTGTCACGTCTGTCACTCTGTCAATGGCCACAAATACAAAGAGGCATTTTGAAAGTTTATGGTCAACCCCTCTCCTGATTTCTAAGCATTGTGCTCCCACCTGCTCAGGTCCGGTTCTGTGGCCCAGCGTTGACCATGAACCAGAGAAGTGGACGGTGAATGAGCATGGAGAATGGCATCACACCAGGTGTTTGATCCTGCTTCCAGGGAGACAGCTGCTTTATACAGTGTGAAAAACCCATCAATTTCCCATTAACCTCATGGCCCCTGTGTTTGCACTGGTGTGTGGTGGAGAAGAGAGAGAGGACCACAAGGATCAAACACTATGCACTTAGAAGATGGTCAAAACTATTAGAGTGTCATTAGCAAAATTATTGTCTTTATAATACAATTAACATGATCCATGATGATTAGTGTTCAAAGCATGACATTTAAGGAGGATGTGTGTGGATGTGTGTGGATGTGTGTGTGGGGGAAAAAAGCTCTTGAATCTCAATCTTTAGCTGAAACAATTTCTTAACTAGAATTTTCTGTGGTCACAGGAATATTGTAAGGCCACTAAGGCTGTGACTTTGGCACTAGGGCTGTCGCAATAACCGCAATATTGCAATACTATAGAGAAGCCAAACGCGGTGGATGGCAAGCAACCGCCACAACCGTGCTATGTTCACATTTTTTCTTTTTTTCATGAGGCTGGGCAGGCACTTCTTGTTTTACACTTCAGTGCGTGTGTATTGAATGTTAAATAAATTCATAATGAAAACAATAAGAGGGTATTGTTTCCTGCCAACAGTGTTGCCAACTTGGCGACTTTGTCATTAGATTTAGCGACTTTATTTCTGAAAAGCAACTAGCAACAAATCTGGCGACTTATTCTGACCATGGGGAACAATGTTAAAGTGTTGAATCCCAAAGCATTTGCCAATAAACTGGTACGGCTGAGGCCGGTTTGCTCTACTTGCTTGTCATCCAGAGAGGTCTAATGATCACAGTGCTTCCCACACACAGCGTAGCCCCCTCCCTCCGCTGCGAGCGGAGACTGTAGGTTATATATTGATATGCAAATTAGCATGTGAGGTATCACATACACCGCATACTGCGCTGTTGAGCCACCCTAAATCACCGCGGGGGAAATTCCTTCACCACGACAGCCCTGTTTGGCACTCCTTGTTTTTGGTTAGGCCTACTTGTAATTTTGTTGATCTAGAAAGTGCAGCTTATTCGTCTGTTGCACTCAGTTTATCTGGAGAATGCCAGATATATGTCTAAAATGTAAAGGCAACATAAAACATGTGCACATGAATTGAATGTGTGCACATACCAGCAGTCATGTTGCATGTAAGACGCATGACATGGCTCTGTTCTGCCTCTCTGATTTAGGAATAAATATCGTCAAAGAGCTGGCAAACCAATTTACCTCACGTTGCCCTATGCTCCTTTTGGTTCTTTTTGTTTGGAAAAGGTATTCAGTATATAGGTAACAACCATAATGCACATTTGGGGGAGGAGAATACTTCATTGTTGTTTCCACCTCAGAAAGAAAAAAAAAAGAAAAGTTAATGCATTTCTTTTTGTTTCCAGCTGTGTGACCTCCCTCCGTTCCTCTGTCAGAGGCTTTTTCATTTCCCAGCAGCTAAGTGCATTTAGTCCGCCATATCAGAGGCAGCTGACTTCCTGCTGTGAAATGAAATTATGGCTACATTGTGGAAATCATGGTTATGTTTGTCTGTAACACATTTTTATTCTTATTCTCTCTCATTCTGACATTTCGGGGTGGGGAGGAGGGGCATTAAATTTAGTCTTCGGTCATCACCATCTCATAGAACCTGCATTCAAAATTTCCCACTCTGATTGTTTAGAGCCACTTTGTTCCTAAATGTGGAGCATTTTTACTTTCACTCCCTCTCATCTTCCTTGGGTCTATATGGTAATGGAGTTCAGCGCAACACTCTCTGTGGCTGTTGGAGGTTGTCAAGGCACACGCTGTTATCGAGCTTAACTCAATAACATCTTACTTTTCTGTTCTTTACTGCAGTCACTTAAAAGTGACGCTACATCACTGTGGCTGTCAATGCTGGCGGATGATGCATTGGCATGGACCCTCACATGCCTCACCTTATCCGCAACAACATTTAATTTAGTCCCACTTTGGCATTTTGCAAACCAATAAACAAAGTGTCTGGGGCTGAGTGGCAAGGCAATGTATTTCAGCCCATAAAGAGCACAGCTATTAAGACATTTTGCTAACAGATCAGTGCACCGTTTCATTTGAAATCAGATTACCATTGAATGCTGTCACTTCGCAGTAATAAAATAGGCAGGCATGCAGGCAACCAATTATTCTCCACTTAATCAACCAGGCAAAAGTGTGTGTGTGTGTGTGTGTGTGTGTGTGTGTGTGTGTGTGTGTGTGTATGTGTGTGTGTCTGTTTGTGTGCCTAATTGAAAGGGGAAGTACAAAGAGAAGGATGAGTACAGAGTAAATGAGAATAAGGACAGCTACACAGAGTTAACAAACCGAGCATTGATCCGTAATATAGCTCTGCATTCTCAAAGTGAAAATCCCATCACTGAAAGCATTTGAACGAGGTAGATTTGCCCAACAGGCATGCTACATTTTCAGAATATGATTGAAATGACAAGAATTTGAAAAAAATTATACAAGACCGTGTCACTGATCATTTCTTTTGATGTTTCACAGAGCACACAGGCAATGTTTCTAATCTCACTGACAGTTATGATGTGTTTGGTAATTGAGTTGTTTGGTGAGTTAGTTGTGGGGTAATTATGCAGGGTAGCCTTGTCTTCTGATATACTCAGAAATGCATGAAAACTGAAATTGAAATTTCTCGCTGGGTTAGATGCATATCACCTAATTACATTACGCCTGTCTGCAAGTTGAGCAAGAATTGGTTCGCCAGAATTGGTTGACTCGTGCCTAAAGTAGATTGGCACCTTGTGTTAATATTGGATACGCAATAGAGTTGTGAGCAGTGAAATCCCAAAGCTAAAGACAGTTTGTGAAAATGGACATGCAGCCTTTTCTCAAGGTAATGAATTTAGCCGGAAGACACTGAAACTCCAGACGGTCCCTATCAGAGTGATTTTTGTTCATTTCCACTGTGCCCAGAGAGAAAAAGAGAAGGGAGAAGCGACAGGGGCGAAAAAAGAAGACAGAGGAATAGAGATGCAGACTGAAAGGCAGACAGAGACAGTAATGACCACAGTTAACTGTGTGCAGGGAGCGATTGCCGAAGGGATTTCACCAGCCTATGGAACTGTATTATTACAGGAAAATCAGCATTTCACATTGCAATCAGAGCACACCTCTAGTTGAAACAACAGAATTAACAGTATTTGGATGAACATGATAAACTTTTTTTGTTTGATGAAACTTTTCTGTCAAATCATACAAGTGCAAAACTGAATCTCAAAGGCAAGATCTTGGGAGTGCAAAAACTCATTTGACCTGTAATACCTTCAGGCGCCCTCCAATGAAATCCACAGGCTGCATGTACACTTCCAATCAAATACATGGAGCAAGGCCAATTATCACACCAGTCTTAAGTAATACGTGACATCTCACTGCATGGAGCCGAGGCGAACGTTGCCCTTTATACAACTGCTACGCTCCTCATTTCTCACTGTGAGGAAACTGCGAGCAAGTCATGCTTGGCATATTCTGTTAACGTAAACAAAACAAACTCAAAGACAAATTGTCAAAGATATGAAATAAACAGGCTTCTATATGTGATATAAATGATGCACTCTCGTTGATCTTGTCATCCCATCATCCTAAAACAGGCAGAGTTGGAGACTCTTGCAACCAAGGTAAAACACTTTCTACCTATTGCCAGATTTATTGAAAATCGCTGGCTCTCAGGAGAGACCTGGACTCTTAATCACATCGTTACCAAGATAAAGACATTTCATTCTTTTGCCCATCTGTCCCAAAATAACTTGCAGGATATAAGACGGATCAGCGCAGATACAAAGTGCTGTCTGTTGAGAGACAATTCAGGCTAGCTAGAGGGTAGACAGGAGAGCCGACAGCTATTCACACAGAACAGCATACGCTCTACATAGACAGACAGGCAATTCGTCAAGACATGAAGACAGGCAGGCAGATAGCGAGGAGAGGGACTGACAGAGGCTGATGAAGCAGGACTACTTTAGACAGGAATAATAGCAGGATTGTGTTTCACTCCATGCTGTGTAGACTATCGCCTTTGGTTTGAGCTAATTACCTCCCTCCTGACTTCACCACTGGACCAACACCGCTAAAATAAACAGCCTTCACAGCCTGATGAGAACAGAGGGGAGTGAGCAGAAGATAAATATTTCATTACTTATACACGGCAAACAATTTAATAGCTTGTGCAAAAAATGTGTATGGATTTTGATTTGATAGAAGGAAGCAAAGAGTGTTCACTCAAGAGTTCTGCTCCTATGGATCAGGCTTCTTATCGAAATAAGACGCATAGAGATGTACTTGAGCGAGAAGGAAAAGGTCCTTCCCACCGATCAGATCAACAAATCCATCCAGGAACTACCCTCATGTCCAAATTAGCTCCATTTAGGCTTTATGGTTTTATCAGGTGTTATCAGTACACAACGCAGGGAAAATCTTTAAGTACAGCTTTTCTATTCGTCTGTGGCATTGGGTGGAATTGCAGTGATTGTAAGAACAGATAAAGAGCAAAATTTGATTTCTGTGTGTGACCTCGGAAAGGTCACACACTGACATTTTCCATTGTGGGCATGCAGTGCAGGTAGGCACCAGACAAGAAACCTTATTAAATCATCAAAGTGCAGGACATTTGTTCAGAAGACGAGGTCACGGCCTGCATGAACTGCACCACTCAATGGGAGGATATCTATTGCATTAATTTGAAGAGCATTTATGTAAAAAGGTCAAGACCCAAAATGGTTCAGTGTGGGATTCACCTGCCTTAAAGAAATATGAATAGGAACAAAGAGACATAAGTGCTGTGTAGCTGTGCAAAGGAAGCTCATTGTACATAAGACACAATCACATTGTTACAAAAACATCAACAGAAAGGAATTAATATTATCAATATTGTATCTTCAAGGGGCCTTTGAAGAGTGTGTCCAATTGCTAAAGAATTATTCAAGGTCAAAAGGAAATTGCTATTTAAAAAAAGAGATTTTTTTTCAACGCTGCTCTTCTTTTTTTGCAAGAGAAGAGCTTAGTCTGAATGTTAACATAAATGGCCATGCTCTCTTTCGGAGCAGCATTCGAGAACGCCGAGCCTCACCCTGTCTCTGCTATGCTTTTAACCCGATAATGAGATAACTAAAGCTGCTGCATGGTGGGGTCAGACGGTGAGGTTAGAAGTACAAAAGGGATGCATCAGATAACTGTACACACCGAGCTCTCCCATTTTCTGCTCGGCACCGCAGCTTGCACCTTTGCTGCCGTGAGCTCTCTTCTCAGCAGCAACCTGAGAAAGGAAACCAAACTCCAAAATCCTCCAAAAGAGCTGTGCAGAGAGAAAGGAAACTAATCTAGGCTAGCCTTTTTCCTGCTCCATCTAGGGTATGAGAGAGGTGGATTTGCAGTCAGGCTTTAGGGGGAGAGACACCCTGACAGGCCGGAGGCGCCGGGCGGGGAATGTGCCGCTGATTCCACAGTCTGACTGACGCCCTGCAGCCTCTCAGATCCACCCCGATTCCCCCGAGTCTCATCTCTACACACTCCGCCTGTTGAGAGCAAGAGTCGCACAGGGAACGCTCAGGAAAAGGCTCACAACAGCAGGTATTACAGCAATGGCATCTCTGCAGTCCACAGAGGGATTGGAAACTGCATTTCCCACAATACAATCCCCACTGAGACAGGGGTGAAGGGGGTGGGGGAGGGGGGCATCTAAATTGAGATATCAAAGCGCCCGTAGTCTGAGAAGTTAACAAGTGGGGAAGAGGATGCAGAGAGAGAGAGAAATAAAGGGTCTGAACAGTGAGAGACACTCGAGTATTAGGGATCTCTATTAACCAGCCTCAGCATGAGAGAGAAACAGAGACAAAGACAGAGAGAGAGACACAGGCCACATCCACACTAATACGTTTTCGTTTTAAAACACTGTTTTAAAACGAATGTGGGTGTCTGCGTCATCGTTTTCAAAAGTCTCCATTTCTGCCTGTCCAGACTAAAACGCAATCCCGGAGTTTTTGAACTAAAACAGGGTCAGCAGCGTTTTCAAAAGTCCCCGTTTTAGGGGTAGGGCTAGGCGTAAACGTAGCAAAAGTTTTAAAACAAAAACGTATTCGTGTGGATGTGGTGACAGAGGCAGAAAGACAAAGAGGCAGAGGGATGGGGTGCGCTGGTGAGTGGTCAGGCTAAGCAATTTCAACAAGGCTTAGAAAGGAGTTAAAACTAGCTTAGCACTTGTTACATACTTGCCAGCTATGAGCATATTGGCATATTCGAAAAATAAAATAAAATCACCAATAACAGCTCGCTACTACAACTTAAAGCTGCAATATGCAACTTTCTTCACATTAAAATAGCAATAAATAAATAGGACATATTATCAGTCTGTGTCTGTCTGTGACTCTGTGTGTTCATGCCTAAATCCCCCAATTTGCCTGAAACTGGCTCCTCGATATTTGGGGGCGTATACCATTTGTTCCAGCGCAGGGAAGTCAAAGCACCAACAATGGCAGAAAACAAAAAGAAAGAACAGCGAGGCTAAATGAGTGTCAGACAAGACCCGCTCTAAAACACAGTGAACATCAGCGTTGCTTTTTATATTGCAGATTGGCTGCGTTCACGTTCACCTGCCACTTCAACACCTGTGGAGGCTTTACAGATGCTGGTTACCTCAGCCTCAGGCTAGATGCTGTTTCAAGACACACAGCTCAAGATGAGTGACAAGTGTTGGGACGGGAACTTGACCAATTGTGGGGGAGGAGGGTCAATAAAGGGTCAATAAAACATATTTAAATGACTGAGGATTTAATTTAAAAACAGCTACACAAACCCCATGGTTTTATCTTCTGTAGTTCAAAAGTTATGAATGATTACACATTCAAGTGAAGTGAGGTAGGCTGTGATCAAAGTGTTCATTTCCATGCGACAGTGTATCACCACAAATGCAGATATCTAAGAGTATCTTCTACTACAAATATTCATTGCACGAACACAAACCAATACATCATTCTTTTCAGCTTTTCCACCTGTATTTCAGTAATGCATGGACAACCCAATCCTCCCTCTGAAAATGAATGAAACAATATGAAAAAATATAGTCAAACATCAGAGAGGATACAAAAAAAATGTGCTATTCAGGGAAGCATATCACTTTGTCTCCCTTTCTGTATTTTGCTCTGCGCCGTGGGCTAAAGATGGCAAAGTCAGGTCAGCCAGTCATCCAATCATCACTCCCTTAAACAAATGACAAGGAACCTGTGTCGTGGTGTACAGTACGTTTATATATTGAACAGTACTTATATTTATATAGCTTTTGTATTGTGCTGATATTCTACTTGTATACAAGTCTTTTAATTGCACTGATCAGGAGTAGCGCTCCTAATTTTGTTGTATTCTGTACAATAATAATAAAGGCTTTCTATTCTATTAATGAAAACAAAGTAAAAGCTTGATTATTAAACCTTAGCTATGAATTTTCACACAACCATAGCTCAATTTTCATTGAAACTCCCCCAATCCTTCTCCATATGAGGAATCATCTAATTGGTTGTTGGGCTGTTAGTTCAAAGCTGGTCATGCTGACGATGCTACAGCACACAGCTTCTTTCGGTGAGCCATTAATCCCGAGCCTTTCGACGTTCCAAGGTAAATGGGACGGGGGATGTATTTCATTGTTACAGTCGATAATGTTGCTGTCACTTATTTATGTCAGTATGTTGCAGTCGCTACTGAGACATAGACATGCTGTTATGGGGGCGGCAGGGATGTTGTTGTCGAGTTGATAACTTTATCGTTGGTTTCGAATTGACAGAATTTACCAGCGAGGTCAATGTCAACCTCAGACTGTCAACTCATTGTTTGTCTTAACCCAGACAGGTGTGAAATAGTTACTTTTGCACACGTGTGATGTCGTAGTCTAGTTGATGTTACCATGGCAAATGGCAAAATAAAAAACAACAGACATAACTTTACAGCAGGAGCTAAGTTTATTATGGTCGGATTTCCCTTAACAGCTATATATTGGTTACATTTACATACAAACAAATTACTTACTGTGATTATGAAAATAATTGTATTAAGCTGTTCACATGCATATTAGAGGGCCGTGTTTATGCCATGTCACGTTACCCTGACGATTCAATGTATAGGCTACGTCTGCAGCCCCCCTCCATATTCTATGATGTATTATACATATAGGCTATAGGCTAATATAAATTATGTGACATCTCCATTTGAGCATTTCCCTCCTTTCATTCAAACTTCAGCCAATCATTCTCCTGTGCATTGCCCTGCTTGTAACTTCCCTACAGTAGCACCATGGGACTGTACAGCACCTGTGTGTATCCTATAGCTGACATATTATTTAGTCTATAATAAGGTTTGCACTAACAAAATGATGTCAACCACATCACTGCCAATAAACTACACCTTCTTGCTAATTGCTAATATTGCTAATAATCTACAGAACGGAAATAGACATTACAGAAACTGTCCACAGCTGAATCTTTTCTACAGCACCAGTGTTGTGAGGAGGGGCAGGAATCCACCTCAGCTGGCTGTCAGCCTGACAGAGAGACAATGCACTGCAGATTGATCTCTTAACACAACACAATACTCAGCAGTGGCCACTTCAAAAGGAAAAAAATATCCCGACTGCATTTTGGCCAGTTGAAACGTTATGACTGAAGTTACATCAGATCTGTTGCCGGAGACTTCTAACAGTGCTGCTGAGGACTTCAGCTATCTAGCTGGCCACAGTTTGTGAGCTTGGAAATATAAGTTTCTGTGCAGTTCTGAGATATTGAGCATCAAAGTTTTCACATCCCACCCTGCAAAACTTAAGTGGTGAAATCTATCTCTATAGCTCAACAAGGCCTGCATGTCAATGGTACTGCGGATGCAAAATGTCAAAATCCTAAAATAATTAGAAGTTGGAAGTTTTCAAGAGGGCCCAAACAGAGATAGAACCGTATTATTATTCTGTAAAGTCATCCTGCGTTTGGTTCTATAAGGTTCTGACTGTTTACAATGGCTTGAACTTCAGGTTCAATGGGAAACTGTATGAATATGGTAATATGGAATATGGTAAAACCTAATTATCAAGTCCGTTTTGAAGCATATGTGTACTAGATTCCATCAAATCAATTTTGGTACAGCACTTTATATTTGAATTTCATTGACACTCATTGACACAATTACATCATGAGCACAGATAATCAGAATATCAGTTTCCAAACAAAACATTTCACTACATAAACAGATTACACTTTAAAAACTCATTTCATTATAACAACAAATTTTGAATAAAATATTAAATAATTCACAACATCTACTAACCAGTATGTCATTGTATGGTTGACTGCTGTTACTTGGTAACAGGTAATCTTGTTTTCTGCACATATTACTGCAGTACTCCTTGTCCACTGTTGTTTGCATCTCACAGAATTTCATGAGGATGATTGGACACCTTCTTCCTGGCTTTTTTCTCCATTGATCCCCAACCCTCACTGTCTCCGTTTCTCCCTTTTTATTTCCTTTTTTTTACTGATGTGGCTGCTGCAGTTCATCGGTCTCAGTCCTTCTCCCTATTGTTCTGTGTTTCTGCTGCTCTCAAACTGTCCGTGTTTTATTTCCTGTTTGTTCACTTGAAATCGCCGCAGAGAGGAAAAAAAAACACAAAACAGGTTTCTAGCACAGGCATTTCAGACAAGCACAGCTCAACAGGTACCACTGAAAACCCTACAGCCTGTAACCAAATCAGCATATGCAGTTAAGCATAAAAAATGACACGGAAATTGCTTAAAACATACAAATACTTTCAGCAACCAACTATTTCCTTTAAACTTCTAGTTAGATATTAGCATTTTAAAATGTAAAATAAATAAGAAATGTGCATTATTTTTGGATGAGAATTGATTGATGCAACACAGAGGAGCAGCTTGGCTTTTGCATCCTTGATGGAATAGGTCTACCCCAGCGGTGCAAGTTGAGCAGTGTCTGTGTCCGTCACCAGGCAGGACTTTGCCAAACCAAGGAAATGATCATAGTGGAGGAAGGAGATAATGTCCATCCAAAGATAAGGAGAATGCATCCATTTGAGCCCATGCTTATCATAATGACTAAGCTGGGTTATCACTGCCAAAATGACACTGTGTTTGTTCACGCATTGAATACAAGATAAAAAGTCCAACGAACCGACTTCACAAGTTTTGACCTCAGCTACAAAGCTTTCTTTCAGATTGGTATCAGATTAAATTATCAGTACTTGGAAGGGCAGCCCTCGTCCACAGACAGTGTGTGTGCAGGTCTGTTTTATATGTGTAACTGAGCTACAGTCACTCGACCAAGCACTGTGCATGGATTTATGGATGGGGGCAAATGGATGTCTAATTAAATACCCAGTATAGCGAGGTCACCACATGTTGAGAGGCAGGGAGGGTGAGAGAGACAGAGAGAGAGAGAGAGGGAGAGAGAGGGCGAGTACAAGTGAGAGATTATCATAGTACAGGCGTGAATTTGCTGGCTAGTAATGAGACAGGCTGGAGGACTACTAATGACCCTGACAGCTAGTGCAATTATCCACAGATTAATTCACTATTAATATTTCTACTGCTCTGTTTGCATGCATATGCATGGATACACGCATTAATGAGAGACGATGGTTCCCCTTACTACTACATTATTAATCATCATGTGACAGAGATGGGTAGTAGTCTCATGTTGAGGAGGATAGCTGCTGCTTTATAATAATCACTCAAATGTGTCACTGGGGCTCTCAGTAATAGCTGTAGCCCCCAGCCAGAGTTCAGCGTATGTAGCAGCAGCCAGCTAAATGGCACACTCACTCTGAGCCTGCTCCTTTTGCTTTTCTTCTTCTTTTTTTTTTTTTCAAGAAATATCCCATTTGCCAGGTTTACATAATCACTTGATGCAGCGATCTGTTCTGTTCTGATCTGAGTTCTACATGCTGTCAAAAATGGAGACAGCCCTCAAAGAAGCTGTCGTCAGTCACTTAGTTCCCTGCCACTGCTGGAGACCCGTGTTTGCTGGTAAAGGTTTGGGCTGTCTGCTTCTGCAGCACAAGCTAAAGAGATGTTCAGAAGATAGTTCTTTTTTTATGTCGGCTATCATTTTGGCAGCCATTTCAGATTGCTTGTGAGATGAAATCAACAAAAAAGTTTCCTTTCTCATGAATAAACGGAGATATAACGCTCCGTGGTTTGATATGTACCTGCTGTCAAAACAAGCATTCATATTTAAAAATTAATCTCATTCAATAGGACTCTATGCTCGCAAATCAAATGTACTCAGTATTGTTCTTGGCCACAACTGCATGTCTTAGTGTTGTAACTCCTAAAATGTTGTAACTCCTAAAATGTTGTAACTCTGTTGTGCCTAGTTATTTTTATTCTCAGTAATGAGTATACCTATTTAGATTCCATTCATTGTTGTTTTACGCATCATTTTATGGAAGGTTATATGCATATCTGAGGTATCACAACAATATTCACTAATATCCATTAATCTCTCATAAACATGATCAAAAGAGGTCATATTGCATGATTGCAATTTTTTGCAGGACAATCAAGTGGGAAATTTAACAGCAATTTTACAGATAGATCAAAATGACTTTTTGAGTCTTTTTTAAGTTAGTCAGTAAACCAGCAAACTCCTATGACTTGGAGATTGAGATTCAAGTCAATCACGGTTAGTCAGGAAGGGGAAGATAAACACCGTGGAGAGAACCAAGGGAGCCAAACAGAGAAAAGTATTTCAGCAGCCTAAAACTGACACACAGCTACTGATAAAAAAAAGATGTCAAGAGAGCAAAATGAGAAAAAGATGTTGTGAACACAAAATGAAATGGGAAAAAAAATGAAAACTTAAATGCACAATGTGATAGAAGACAGGAGCGAAAACTCATCCGCCACAAGCAGAGAGCAGCGTCAGAGTCCTGCTGGTTCCTATTGTACCAGCAGTGATATCGTATAAATAAAAACGTGGGTGAACTAGCACCTCCATTCAGCGGTCATTATAAGGCATCACAACCACCGACATAACCAAAACTCAATTATATTTTCTGGATTTCAGAATTGTGTCACAAATGCATTAAATTGGGCATGTTCCTCTTTTCCTATTAAAAGAGCCTATCTTCATTTAACTGAAGTGAAATCTGAATTTACCTCATAAAGATTTGTGTCAGCCTAAAGAAAGTGGGTAAAGTCTATTCCAGCCAGTATGACCGGTCAAATGTCAACAACATACTGGTAGCTAGTGGCATTTTTGAACTGGGAAGAGCATGGGATTGAACAGAAATTTCAACACACACACACACACACACACACACACACAGACACACACACACACACAGACACACACACACACACAAACTGGGCCTACACCAGGCTGTATCACTGCAATGGGAATGCAAATGTGTGAGTACACATTCTCCGGGTGACTTCAAACAGTCACATTCTGCCGAGGGGAATCGCTGTCATCAAAGCAGTGACCTTTCAGCCCCACCGCTCACCCCGGCCCACTGCACACACACACACACACACACACACACACACACACACACACTGACATTCATACACAAGCGCGCAAACACATGAAAACAGCATGCGGGTGATATATGAATGAAAAGTGCAATCATAAGGTAATTATCTTCCCCACAGGGCCAAGGGAAAAGGCAATTAAAGCTTGAGAGAGTGTGCGTAAGATGTAGATGTGCTGCACCCACAGAGGGGAGATGGTGCTGAAGGAGCGCAGGGACGGTGCCTCGCCACAGCGGGAGACCGACAAGTCCATGATAGTCTGCTTTTTACAGTGGAACAACAAGCTGATCACCTGAAAAGAACCTCTGAATGGCCTCCATCAAGTGTCAAACAGCTTCCGCATTAGTCCCACCTGTTTAAGGTAAACACGGGATTCGTGTTGTACTCGCTTTGCTCTTGAACGCACCCCCTGTATTCAACAGAGATTGCCAAAGCAGGTAGCGGGAGGTAGGATGCGGCGTTTCAAGCTGCGAGGAGCTGCGGCATTTCTCACAAACTTCCCTTCATTCATTTGGCTCACAGATTCTATTTTTGTCAGTCACTCAACAAATCACTGTTCTCCATCTCGACCTCCCTCCCTCTCTCCCTCTTCATGCTGAAAAATCTACTAACTACTTTCTGTTTGAGGTATTGCCTGCTTTGCCTGGGAGATATTTCAGCCCACTGTTCCATTCAAGGATATATTTCAACCAAAGCAAAGGCAGAAACAGTACTTACTTACAGAGTAGGGAAGTACTTACACACAGTATGTGGAGTAGAGTGGTGGTGAGGGGGGGGGGGGGGGGGAGAGAAATGCACAGAGAAAGACAGACAGAACAATGCGAGAGAGGTTATCATACACTCACAAGCCCACACACATACAGTATACCGCCTACAGTCACAGTTTTTGTGTCTCTGTTGTGCTGGTTTTCACACACGACGACGACAATGTGACACTAATGAGACACTGGAACATTTAAGCCTCAAATCTATCCTCCAGATTCTATTCCTAATTATATTTCCGTCTTTGTAGCATACAGGGATTACAGATGACATTTGAAAAGCCTTGAGAATAATATGTTTTCTCCTTATTTCTTTGTCTCCCCCCCACCCCCCCACCCCTTCTCTCTCTCGCTCTCTCTCTCTCTCTCTCTCTCTCTCTCTGGAATACATTATCACAGCAGCAAGTCCTCATACTGTAGCTTTCTGTGTGATTTCACATCATTGCACACACGCAAGAATTATGGTTGGTTTTATGTTAAATGTATAGCTGAATGACGTGTAGCGCAACCACATCTTTGCACTTACATCTCTACCACACATGCTATAGGTGCGCTCACATAGGCGTAATTGCTCCGTTGTTAGTGACCTGTAGCTCTGCCCGTGAACACGCAACCCACCGCTTTAACAAATATGCATGATGTGCTCTCTCGCATAAGCCTGCTACAATAACAGGTTTAACACCTGCTGGCCTTGTGTTTAGTTTGCAGCAGCAACAATATCAGCGATTCCCTCTCATCTTCAGCCCTGGTCTGACCTTAAGGGGCTCTCCTTACTGTAGCTGGGACAAGACTGTGCTTTTAACGCCCCATCTGCATGCAGCTCACTAGCCAGCAGGGAGCTTTAATGAACCACTTTGGGGGTTTTTTTGTTTTTTTTTAGAATCACACACAAAAAAAATCCTGTAATGACAGAATTGCATGGGCGTGCAAGATCAATAGGTATGTAACATATTTCACTATTTACTGCTCAATCAAGTATTTCATCTGTAAACGTATTGTCAAGGCAACCGAACCCTGCAGGAAGGCCTTGTTGAGCCAGTCGAAATTAGAGTAAATGAAAAAGCACTCTAAAAATGATTTAGAAACGATTGGGAGATTCGAATTTTGTCTAGTTTTGTATAAATCAATGCCAAATGTCAACTTTATTAAAGACAAATGTCAAGCAAGCCCTCCAGGAGGAAGATACTCTCTGATTTAGAAAATGTACAGAATGAAAAGTCACCAATTCCTACAATATTCCTATAAAAACTTACAGTGTGTCTGTGGTAGTCAATAGTGAGTTTATAGTGACATTATTATTTGATGGTGTTTTTTTTTTATCTCCTATGGTATCAGTAAAATATTCCTTTTTTAATTATATATTGTTGTATAATTATATATTAGCTCAATTATTATATAGTTATTGTTTAGTTGCTGTGTATTTTTATAGCCTAGTACTTCTAAAATGTATTACTGGATTACTATAGTTCGTTTTAGTATTTAGTATTAGTGAATATACCATCAGTACGCATTATTACACAAATATTGTAAAACTGCAATATTCTCATCAAGTTAGCTCCCAAAGAAGAAATTGTTGGAAATGCTTTATATTCAACTGTTTAGCATGAATTTCTTTTTCATCTCATTCATTCTTGGAAAAGAGCAAGAGCAGTAGAAGTAAAATGTGTGGTTGAGTATGAGTCGAGAAAAAAATATTTGATTTGGAAGTGGATATTACTATGAAAATAATAGGCAAGAAAACTAGGAGATCCAGCAGATCCAGTGACTTCTGTTTTTTACCCAGCAGAAAGGTAGCTAAGCTCATGTGAAGAATAAGAAGCTCATTGTTCCAACAGTACTAAATACATGCATGATAGAGCGCCAAAATCATCCTGCAACTACAGATACATTTGTTTTAGGTGACAAAACCTAAGTTATGACTGATAAAAATGGAAGAGATTTTCTTCTGCGACACTGAGAGTAAGTCCCAGGTAGAGTAATTTGGCTCTGTACAATATGTATCAGCGAAAACATTAGTTAATCTCTAAAATGAACTAGAATTAGCATTTGAATTAAGCATGGAGAAATGACTGATAGAGAAGAAAGGAACAGATGGAGAGGGAGGATTTAGAGAAACCAGATAAGATCTTAGAAAGAAAAAGGCAGATAAAATGAGGAAAAAGGTGCAGCAGAAATCAGCAAATTAAATAATAGTGATTAAAGCAGGTGTCTGCTGAAGTGCTACTGCTCCCCAGTCACATAATTGCAGTATTAGCATGAACCATTAGTATCTGAATATCCTCTGTGTGCTGGTGTGTGCATTTTTTTTATATACCTGCACGCATGTGGGTATCATTTGCACTCTCGGCCTACATTACTCACAGAGGAAAAGATGAGGTCCTTTGTTTTTAGCCACAAAGTCCACTGTCATCCACCAACAGCAAAGAGAAACTGCTTCTTACTTTCATCTGTCAACAACCTGTCCAGCTCTGCCACTCTGCTCCACTCACTCCAACCATCTATCTTCATCTTTCTTCGCCGGGCCTGTGAAGGTTTGAAGCTAAACCTTCACACGCCCCTCAGTAATGTTGTTTCTCCGCAGTCTCTCGGTGCCAGGCTTAATCTCTTAAAAGGGATGACAACAACTCAAGCAAGTTGTGCATATATGCAAACACAATAAGTCCACAGTCCTGTAATTTGGCCAGTGCCAGGGAGCTGTTTACCGAGAGCAGGGGGGGAATTACTCTCAACCAAGAAACAAGCACCTCCGTGCCAGTTGTATTTGGCTGGTTGTTTTTCTTTTCAGAGAAGCGCTTCATCCAAAGCAGATACAATGCAGCAATCATCGCCCTGTCATGAGCAAATGGCCATCTTTCCCTTTCTCTGTATCATATTAGAGAGTGACAGAAATAGCCTATGCGTGAAACCATGGAAATCATAGTCTGTTCTTTTCTATCTGCATCAAATCGTGGTTTGTAGCGAGTATTTTTTATTTTCCTAATTTGTCAGAGAGAACTTGTGCTTTCTGAGGCTGGAGGCGACCTTTAGTAAATTGGCACGCTTAGACTGGATTTCTCCCACTGGATCTCCCATAAGATAGCCTTCTCCTCTCAGATCGCAAGGTCCTTAAACTTTTTCTCTGTATATGGTCTGTTGCTCTAGCTTGGCGTGATTCATATTCAGCTGACAGACCCAGACGCTGAAGATATATTGGAAGTTTGTTGCCTGCTCAAGGGACAGAAAAGTCCTCAAGCCGGGAATGATCTGTACACACGCATTTGATCTTAAAAGGATACTTCCAGTTTTTAACACCCCTATATGATTCATGCTCAGCTGGGAGTACTTTAAGTCCACTCATGAAGCACTCCCAGTGTTATCTGTTTTGAGATTTTGGAAGCAGAAGCTGTTGGCAGGTCTTAGCAAAACTGGGGCAAGTTAAAGGGACTAAAAACTAAGTAGTACATTCCACACTGTTTTCTGTTTCACAACAGGACACTGTGTAAAGTGCTTTTTGTATGAAATGAAAGGACTCCTAGTTCATGATAAATAGACTTCTGAAAAGACTCAACTATTTTTCTAAAATATGCATGAGAGACTATTTGCTGCTTTTCTGAAAGCACAGCTATTGAGGATTTCCTTTGATTAACAGTTCATTTGGTATGAGACACCTATATTAAACCACATGACAATAAGGATGGTGTTGGATTCAGCTGGTACATTCTGTAACTCATCAGTATCAGAATATTTTTTCCAAACTGTTGCTTACAGGGCTTAAAGGCACAATAAGTAAGATTTGTACTGACCCATAGCTAGGGCTGGGTACCAAGAACCAGTTCCAATTTAGTCCTGTTTTTATGTAGTAAAGCTGTATGTAGTCTTTTACTCCTGACAATTTATATGGTAGAAATTGATAAAGAATCGGATCAATAAAAGGAATCAAAAATGGCACCGAAATCTGTAAAAGGCTACCTGGCCCTGCTCATAGCACAAAATGACCATAATACTGCTGTGGGGGTTTGATAGGGTTGTTGATCAATACCAATAACTCAACAATTACTGTGCCAGGTGCTGAGATTGCTGGCACTTTCTAGCCTGTAGACTGTTGAAGCAAAGCAAGCATTCGGATTTTCAGCTGCTCAACGATGGAGGACGGTGCAACTGGCATCGCAACATATTTTGTACTCAAGCCAGAAAAGTAAATGACAAAGCAGTATTATTTCAGTGTTTTGCATGGTGATGTATTTCCTCTTCACAAGATGATCTTGGCTGGATCTATACTCTAATTAGCTAGCTTACTCTGTAATATAAAAATGTGACTATTATTTGTCAACTTCATGCCACCGTAGGCTGTGCCAAAGATCTGCCATGTTGTTGTAATTCCTTAGTCGCCGAAAGAGATCGATAACAGTCATAGATTACTTGTCCCTTTAATGTTTACTGTAATCAGTTTCATTCCTAATGGTTGATCACATTTATCAACTATTTGTACTATAGCCTACAGCACAAAAAAGTGCACCACCCAATCATGACATCACTGTGAAGTAGCAGTACACAGGTAATGCAAAACCTTGACATAAAGGCAAGAACTTTTTTTTTTTTTCTTTTTCACAAATGAAATACAATACCACACCCATGCCAGTGATGACATGGGTGTCCTCTTTAAAGCAATATTCCACTTAGTTTTAACATGGGGGTTATTCGGCACTTGCCCGCCATGAAAACCAGAATATAATCTACTCACCAAGATCGGATGCAACTGGACGAGTTTGTAGCTGTAGGATTTTTACTTCCCATCCATTTGAATGAGGCCACAAAAATAGCCTGAAAACTGAAATTTAACACATAGCATTTTTATTGATAGAAGAGAACATAGCGGAGGAACACCATGTAGGAGAGATACTTCCTGTTAGGGAGACCGGATCTACTTTTATTTTTAAATACTAATTTTAGTGTAAACCAAGAATAGAAATGCAAAATGACGATGGACCCAGGACTGTTTTATTGTCTTAAAAGTGGGACATGTTGTTGAATCTGTTCACCAATGTGTTAAATGTAAGTTTTCAGGTTATTATCATGGCCTCATTCAAATGCTACAAACTCATCCCAGCTGCATGCGATCTTGGTGATTAGTTTATATTCTGGCTTTCATGGCAGCCAAGTGCCAAATAACCCCCATGTTTAAACTAAGTGGAATATTGCTTTAAGGTCAGGGTGAACACTGGACTGGGGCTGCCCATAGTATTACGACCTTACGATGGAATTGAATCCGGTTCTCCAGGTCTGAATCGAGTGTGTCTGAGGGTCTGAAGTGGCAAAGTGTTCCCGGCATCCCAGCAGCATCGAAGTGATACTTTTCTATTAAGAAAGCGCTGGGCGTGAGCAGTGTCGGTGCAGTGTGTGGACTCTGACAGTAATCATGTTTAACAATCATCGAACATCCCTCCCCCTCAGTCCTTCCATCTCCTTTCATACATAGTTAAAGGCCTTCCAGCTGGCTGATGTAGATTCTAATACAGATGGGCTTACTTGTCAGACCTGCTGTGAGGTGTGTGTGTGTGTGTGTGTGTGTGTGTGTGTGGGGGGGGGGGGGGGCGGGGGTCCCTCAACATTACACAGCACCACCTCCACCACACATCACCTTAAAATTCATGTGCTGTACGACGGCGCAGCAAAGTGTAATGTTAACACACTGCAATATGTTACATATGGCAGCATGGCTGACTGTAACCTATAGTGAAATATGAATTTTTATGATTTGGATGGCTGGGAGTTCACCCTCAGGGAAAACTGCGAATGGCAGAATGGCAGATTGGTTACAAGGAAATGGTGATGGATCTAAAGAGTGCCAGAGGGAGAGTAAAGCTCCAGCACAGTGCGACAGTGGTCTTCCACCTCCTACAAAAACACACAGCTCTCTCACACACACACACACACACACACACACACACACACACACACACACACACACACACACACAAATACACAAACAAATCAAAACAGGCATCTTTATTGAGCTGGAGTGGCCTGTTCCTTGCCAGGCAGTAAACTGCCATCTGTCATGGCCACTGATCACTGATCGGTGTGCAGCCCTTCCTTCAAACTGAGGGACTGTCTGTCTGATCGAGCCAAGATAATAAGGGAGAGCAAATTAACTGGCTATGTTTGATCTCTATTCCTCCGTTTCCCTTCACTCTTCTGACTGATAAGGGCTGAGAGAGGGCGGAGCTGTGTACCGAACAAATTTACAGGTTCAAACTCCCTGAGCAATGGATAGAGAACCAGTGGGAGGAAGAGAGGGGAGGAGGAGGTGGGAGGTGGCGGGATGGTGGTGCAGTGATAAGCACACAGGCCTAAATAAACAATAAAAAACATGTATTTTTTACTCAAGTGGCAGGCATTCGAAAAAATGTTGATAAGAATGATAGACTTCAAAAGAGAAGAGATTTTTCCTGAACAAAAAATAATAATTCTCAGCTTATGGTTACCACAGTCACATGCTGCAGAAAAGCGACGAAAGAATTGATTTGAGATTGCAAACTTGGCCTGACTTTTCCAGGCAAACCAAAACAAATCAAATTGACATTATTTCCACACTTGAGTCTAAAATAATGGCCTATCTGGGTACTTTGTAATCAGCTAGGATCCAGTGTGAGTACTGGCTTCCAATCATCTGAAGGACTCTTCTGGGGTGAATGCAATGGAATGGCCATCCAGTAATCAGAGGCAGCCGCAACCAGCAAGGCTGAACACAGAGCTTTGTCTCCCAGGATGCCATCAGACAATCGCGTCCCGATGAGGAAGCATGAGCTTAAGAACAATTTAAGTCTCAATATATATTCCTGGAACTATGACCTATAACCTTGTGGTAAGTATTGCTCCATTTTACATCACACCTTAAAGGACAACACCGGTGTTTCTTCAAGTTTGCTCCAATACGCTCTCCTGCCTGCACACAGTCAGCGTAGTTGGCGACATCATGGCTTGTTTTCCCGCCTTCAGAGGAAGCCATTTGCTGCCATTCATTCTTGTACAGTATGAAACAACTTCCACAGAGCGAGATAATCCATCACAGCAAACATGAAGCCTTCATTTGGTTTTGTCAGCTGTTTCATCTGTTTTTCATTCTGCCCAAATTGAATGTTTTCACATCAATATTATGCATTACGTTACGCTCTGCTTACTGTCAATCACCTGACACCCACAGGAAGAAATGCAAGTCCCCACCAGGAAATAATCCTGGTGGAGACTTGCATTTGTCACCTTACAAACTTTATTACATTAATCACATCCATGGCTTTTTATTTTGCCCGTCTTTGTTAGCCAAGACAACAGCTAATTTCAAGCTAGGTTTGACACTGTAATTTTGTATTTTAAAAAAGATGAAAAACAATTAAATGTAAAAAAAAAAACATTCATTACATACAGAATGCCCTGCAAGATAATTGGGGGAAATTAAACTAGACAGAAGTAAATGAGCTATAACTCTAAATGACACCGGTATCCTTCAACAGTAAAGTCTGGAAACACAAACAGGGCTGCTAAGATGTCTCCTTTGCTGATGTAAAAGAGGATTATGTGACCTCCAGAGGAACTTGCTAAATGCATGGTAGAGCTCCCGAGCTGAGAGGACTGTGTTGAAAAGTCAATAAAAGCCATCCGTTTGCGGCGCACAACCCACACAGTGGGCCTTGGGGTTGCGGCAGGAAAAATCAATCTTCCAAAATGCTTTCAGATACTCCCGAACTTTTAGCATTCTCTGTCTTCTTCATTATGGATCAGACCTGACGACAGCCTCCACTTTCGACTTCACCCGCTGTAAATAAAATATCTTCACTGGGACCTGCGTGGATCAAACCCGTATGCGCACACTCAGTGAATGGGCTTTTGTACGGTGGGGAAGAGTCAATGTGAGTGTGTGTGTGTGTGTGTGTGTGTCTGTCTCTTTGCCAGTCTGTCTGTCTGCGTTCGGCCTTTCCCTTGCACAGTGAGGCCATGATCCTATCCCATTATGTTATTCTTTAAGGCCTTTAACAAGATTGAGACCACACACACAGAAATATAAAGGTGCCGAAAATGGTCCTTTGGAGTGATGCCACAGAACTTTCTTAGTTGATGTCTTTCTACTCTGTTTTACAACCTGCATTGTTTTATGTACCTTTTCAATTTTTTTATCTATTGTTTTTTTACTGGTTGTGAAGCACTTTATAAAGTTGTTTTCTAAGAAGGTGCTATAAAAATAAAATTATTATTAAATTATTCCCATTACAGAACAACAACAAAGAACCTTTCTGACCAAGCTTCTTTAAAGAACCATTTCTGCACTGCTTTGCAAGGACACCTGCATTGTGTTTTTGTTTATCTGACCTTGAATAGCCTCATTTGTAATTGCACAATATATACTATGGAGGGGGTTGGTTATTAGTTTCCATATTTATGCCATCACCCACCATCCAATAACTAAGAATTAAGAACCTTTTAATAGGGTTCTTGAAAGGTTCTTTGTGGAACAAGAAATGGTTCTTTTATGGCATCACTCACATTTTCAGTTCCAGTTCTCACAGGATCCTCACAGTCCCTTTGGACACAAACCTTGTCAAGCAAATACAGTGGACAGCGACGGAGAGACAGATGGAGGAGGAGGAGGAGTTAAATTAATTTATTGTAGAGAATATTCCCATCGCCCCCTTCAAGTAGAACCTATTCAGAAGTTACAGTTAAATATTGGAATATGATTGAAGAAATTAGTTTATCAGCAACGTCCCATAGTGCCAAAGTAATGAAAAATCCACTGGCACAGATGCTATGCACACACAGGTATGCACGCACGCATGCAACACATACACAACTGTGGGGTATTTGAGGATCACTCAAGCTGACTAGCAAGAGATGAAAAGGCTATAGCTCTAGTGTTTACAGCAGATCACGTGCAGTGCTCCGAGCGTAGCTGAAACGGAGCGCTGCATTTCAATCAGTGCCTTTAGGAAAGTTGTGGTGCACTCACCCAACACTCTCGCCTCTTTTATAATCCATCACTACAATGTTTCCACCCTTCTTCACTGCTTATTCAACTTTTCCCTCTGTCTTTTTGTCATTACATTCAGTTAGGTTCATCTCGGCTTGGTTCTGCTCTGAATTCATAAGGGCAAGAACAGGACAGCATAAAGTTAAAGGAAAAATCCACCGTCAGATACTCTTACACTGTTAGATATGACAAATTTATGATGTTCAGTGTGTTCCAGTATTGTAATTTACTTTTCTTTTTGGTGTGCCCACTTTCTCTCAACCTGCCTACGCAGTTAGTGATTTCCTACATTTCCCAGAATGCCTTTCGACAAGCCCCAGAGAACAGGTGTGAACTTGTCGCATTTTTTTTCAGTGGAGAAAATGTGAGACTCAACATGTCTTGTGGCTGCATTGCATTCTTGTCTATCAATGCTGCCGTCAATGGAGAAATTGGCCTCTCTTCCTCTATAGTAGCGATGGATTTCTCCCTGTATGACTGTTGAATGTCGGTGCAAAATGGCGGCTCTAGAAAGAAGCCCTTGCTGTTTGAATCTGAGGGACTGACACCAAAAGCTGTTCATGTTTTAGATCGCTGAAACATTTTCTACTATCAAACTTCATTGTAGCCGCACTGGAAATATCTCGATGTGACGTAACATTGTCTACGTTTGGCCAGTTATCAGTGGGAATGAGAAAAGTACACCACCAAACAAAAAAAAAAGGCCAGAAATTTAAGGCACATCACCAACAGCTGATTTTTTGCTGGATTTTTCTCAGCAGCACCAGTGGGATATTCCACAATACAAATCTTCCCTTGGCCATTTAAATAATAACTAGGGATGGGCATTTCAAGCAAAAATACTATTCGATATTCACTGGGAACTATTGTTGAACTATTGCTATTGAACTATAGCAATACACCCGCCAAGTGTGAAGTAGATCGGATGAACGGTTCTCGAGATATGCGAAGGACACACATACAGAGATTCCTTGCTTTACAGTATGATGTAATGATACTACTGAGACAAAATGAAGTGAAAAAACTAACGCTCTCCCGACAAACTCGCTCACCTCCCGGCCATTTCAGTCATTTCTCATCTCATCTTTCCTCAACCCAAAATGTGTAGCTCCCTTTTGATCTCCTCTGACCTCGCCAGGACTTACTGGGATCCATGTCAGGGTTACAAAGGAGAGGAAATGTCGAGGATCGTTCTCTAAAACCATCCATTACAAGCTCCAAGGCCTTGATATCCAACACACACGCACACACACAGACACAGTCGCTAACCTCTGATCCACTCATTGTCCTTCTCCACACCCTGGATCGACAACATGCCATGGGGATAAAACAAGAGCAGCAAAGTGGCTGAACTGCAAAATAAGGAAAATTAAAATCTGTGATACAAAACAAAAAGAAGCAGACAAAAACCTTAACAAAGTTACAGAAAGAGACTGCGACCTAAAAACAAAACACCCTATCATTGTTGTTTCTCTCTGTCCCCGTCCACAGCCTGAAGGGGCAGTATAAATATTTCTCTTAAAGGGCCACTTCACCAGAAAAACAAAGCTGATATATTATTTACATCGTCTGACACATGCCCCAAACGATGGCTTGAGAGTCATTGAGTTTGACAGTTACTAAATTTGTCCTGTGAGTCATGTCATCCGGAGGACAACGAGCCCTTGTTGGGTTAATGACAGCTCAATTAAATTAGTTAAATTAATTGGGGAAAAAAATGAATAAAAAATACGTTGCCTGAGGCGTCAATGAGGATACTGATAATCTAGTTTTTCACTCAGATTGTTTTCTATAGTCAAAGGGGTAAATGTTCTTTTAATTCCTTTTTTTAATATTATAGGAATTGACAATCAAAGCGGTGGCTTAGTGGTTAGACAGACCGTCCCTTAACCAGAAGATCACTGGGTAAATCCCTGCAAATGCCAATGAGTCTATCCTGTCAAAGTGTCCGTGAGCAAGATACTGAACCGCTCCTGCTCACTCACTGGAATTTGCTCTATGTAAGAGGCGTCAGTGACGTAATAACCTGTGACATTTGTATATAAATAAAGGTCTGTCTTTGCTACTCTCTATCGCCAGTTGATATAATACAATAGTGATTCTACCTATACCCAGTTCATGAAAGGTTTTACATTTGCTGTTCTACACATCCGGTGTCTGTAGGGCTTTCCTGAGAAGAGTGATGTGTTTTATGTTTCTGGCTGCAGCAACAGCTTGTCTGGAGTAAATAGAAGAAGAAGAAGGTTAGCATGAGCAGCGATAGCCACCGTGGCTGAACAGACAAAGAAAAGAGCGCCACCTACAGAAACTCAAACTGCATCAACAGAAAATCCTAAGAAAGAGATGTCACAGTACCGCCCACAGTTTGATTGACAGGTGGTCTCTGGGAAGTGCAGTGCAGAAACACCACAGCAATGAACGCTTAGCAACATAGATGGAGACAAAATACAAAAAAAAGCAAGGTTCTCTACTACTTTACAACACTACTTTAAGTATTTATTTACACACACTGTAAATTAAGATCACGTGTTAAAAAGGCCTCTGATAGACAGCTGTACTGTGCATGCAAACTACCAGCATGATTCATTTGAACAGTGCATGGCAGGCCACATGACAAATACACAGGCAACGTCTGCTCTGCTCTGCTAAACATAAGGCTGGTTAATGTAACAGACATGGCATATCACTGCTTCCTGTTTCCCTCACAGCAGAGCCTGCCAGACCTCCGACTGTCACCAACCCCTCTCAGCCCCCACAACCTCCCATCTGCTCACCAGTTCACTCGGGGACGAGCAGACATACATGAACAACCAAGGAGGGGATTCACACGCACTGAGCGATATGCTCTCCACACACGGTACAAAGCCTGAAGTGCTACAGGACTAAACGTTGCATAAATACCATCTAATGAACTTGCTTGTTTACTGCTTAATGCTTTACAAGTCAAACACATACAGCAGGGTGTTTAATCAGACGGGATAAAAATGTCTCTGTCTCTGTTACAGGGGCTGCAAGTCTATCGCTTCCTGGCACAGAAGCCGATGAAAATAGGGCTGACACGCTGCGCCCCGGGCAGTGATCGCACTCCAGAAATGTATGATATTGTATAATAACATAATAATGCATGTTAAAATATCCATGTACTCCTTGGCTCCAATTCTTGTAGATCACCACGCATTCCCAGTAAGATCACACTGCTTTTGGCAGAAAGGTTAAAGGAAAAATCCAACATTGGATATGCTTACACTGTTATCAATCTGTGATGCCCAGTGCATGCCAAGATTTATTTTGTGATGAACTGCAAGTGTAAGTGTAATTTACTTTTTTGGTGTACCCACTTTCTCTCAACCTGCCTCATCTGCTTCTACTTCAGATAGTGATTTCCTACATTTTCCAAAATGCCCTTGGACAAGCCCCAGAAAAAGGGCATGAACTTTTCGCTTTCAGTCAAAAGAGGGTGTATGGTCATATACTGTATATAGCTAGCTAGCTAACTAGTTTGTGAACATTGGGACATGTCTACGATCGCGGTTTACTCCATGTCCAACATGTCTTGTGGCTGCATTGCATTCTGGTCTATATTGAGGCTACTGTCAGTGGAAAAATTGGTCTCTCTGCCTCTTGTACGAGATGAAAAATACGGCAAAATACGGCACCAAACAACAAAATGGACCCAGAAATGCAACATCGTCAATACCTGTTTTTTAGCAGTGTTTTCAGGTGGATTTTTCCTTTGAGAGGTAATTCAAACACATTAACAACCCACTAATTCAAAGCGTATCCCCCCATGGTCTGGGTGCTTGGTTAGCGGTCAAACTTGGGACACATCACACAGAACATTTAGTGCCCTGGTTTCAAATCCCCGCATACAAAACGGAGCACTGAGCCCAGCTCTGCGTCATGGGCTGCTGGCTCAGATGCTCTACCTACAGCAGGACGCTGAACTGCCCCCGACAGGAGCCGTACGCAGCTGGAGACCACAGTGCTGCGACAGAGCACCGAGCAGCCAGCGTGTACTGCTGAAAGACTGATGGAGGAGGAGGAAGCCGAGGAGGAGGAGAAGCGGGGCAAAGGTTTAAGTGATGTCAATACAGAGCAGAAGATTAAGGAGCTCTTATGGATGAAGAGAAAGAGAGAGATAGGGAGGGAGAGAGACTGAGCGACTGACTGACGGAGAGGTGGGGAGAAGAGGGGTGTGGGTAGTGCAGTGCCAGCTGATGTTGGATTTGCACACGCTCAAGTCAGTGGCTAATGGGAGCGTGTGAGCCACTAGAGCATGACTCAATGCTGACAGTTCACACTGAGGCCGCACATGAACAACATGGCACCTGGAGCCGCCTTACTACTCCGGTTAGACCGATATATACCGCTGTGCCGATACTGTCCGTTTATTAAAATTCACATATTGGCTCATCAGTGTCCACCTCTAATATGATGGATATGATGCAGTTTGATTGATTATATATTTACTGTAAAATTGACCAATACTGCACCGTTTATCTATGTGAAGACCTTAACATGAATTGATTCAAATGTGACATTTTGATCAGTTGCTGCATAAGCATGTATGAATATGTTATTTTGTAAAGAGAGTCTATTATCATTAGTAGTAGTAGTAGCATTAGCAGTAGTAGTATTAAGCCTCATATATAAGCCTCTGAAACAGCATTTAGACCGTGTAACACTAAAACTCTATATTGAAACCTAGGATAATACTACTACTACTACTACAACCACTACTACTACTACTACTATTATTACTACTATTAATAATAATAATACCATACTGGGTCTTAGTGCGATTTGCTGGTCTAAATGTTTTTTTAGAGGCTTTTCCTCCATGCCAACAAAAAAAATCTGCAGGAAACACATAATAATACTTGTAATTTGGTTTACATTTTTTGAAAAATTGACAAATTTAACAATATTCAATACTGGCATAAAAAACCCATATTGGTTGAACCCTGCTTACAACATCCCCAATCACACTGAATGAACGGCATGCAGAGGAGAGGGACATCAGCAAGGAGGGAGTGACAACAGATAGGAGGAAATGGACAAACACAAAGGAAAATTAAAGGAGAGGGTGTAATAGAAAAGAAGAATGAGAATGACAAACAAGCAGAGGCATTGTTTCAGAGAGGAAGACCTGATTCTTCTCTTTGTTGGCCAGTGTGCTAGCTAGGTCAGTTAAAAATAGTACAAGTCTCCACAACTGAGGCTAATCTTTGCAGATGGGGTGTGCGTAGCGCAGTGGTGGTAGTGGTAACAGCATGGATGAATGCAAACAGACCATGGGGCTGTGAACATGCATCTCTCTCTCTCTCTCTCTTTCTCTCTCTCTCTCACACACTCTCTCTCTCTCACACACACACAGGCTTTCTCACATTGCCATCAACTCCCAACCGTTTTTCTTTGCATCGCTCTGTCTCAATCTCTCAAGTCAGTCGTTTCTGCTCTTCGTTTCTCACTTTCCCTGCAATGTCAGATAAACATACCTCACTTCCTACATGCGGGGGGAAATGGAGTTGCTTAGCAACTTCACTCTGCACAGCCACTTTTCTGCCTGTTTCTCCCCCTTCCAAAAATATCTCCCTCGGTCTCACCCCCTTTCCCCTTCTACCCAGCACACACAGCATACCACACACGTATAATCTGGGAGTGAGTCCTAACTTCATTCCGTACTGTTCATTCAGATGTTTTAGGAAATCGCTGATTCTGATCAAGCAGAATGCTAAAAAAAGCTTAAGCATTCTTCATTTGCCACCAACTGTCATTGATCACATCTCTCCCCCTCGCAAACACATCCCTCGTTCCTTCTCTATATCACTCTGTTGGCAAATCATTCGAGCATGCACATCCCCTGCTATACTTGAACAGTGACTCACATTTCCACACATTCATCCTTTTCTACCACCCCAAACCTATTTTACGTCTATCAATTATTTTCACACGCTCCGGGGTTTTGTAATGTCACAGGCTGCTCAGCCTTTCTAACATTTTCTAAGCATTTGTAAAGGTGAAGCGTTAAGTAATTGGATTGTCTTTGCTTGACTCTCTCTCTCTCTCCATTTCCATCTGCCTCTCTCTTTCTCTATCTCTCTGCTTTGCCAGGGCATCTGCATGTTTCATAAACCCAAATTTAAGACTTCTTAAGACCTTTTCATCACTACCTAAAATTGAGAAAATTGAGACCAATTCAAAAACCAGCCATTTCCAATTGAACATAGCTAATTTAAGTTCTAAATAGGCAGTGTAAGAAAAAGAGTAACAGGAAATTTATTGTTAAGGGACATGAACTCCAATTGTGTTTAGTAAAGCAGATATAACACATAGTGTACATATTTTAGAACCTCTAATAATAGGATTTAAGACATTTTAATATTTGTTTAAGGCTTTAAATTTAGATAATTTATCACCTAAAATATTTAAGACTTTTTCAGACTTTTTAAGCCCCATGGATACTCTGTTCTCTCTCGGCCGCTCTCTCTTTCTGTCTGTCTCTGTCTTCTTTTCTTTGTCTCTCTCTCCCTTTCCTGTCTATCTCTCTCTATCCATGTCTCCATCTCTTTCCATGTCTCTCACTTCCCTCCATCTGTGGAGCAGCTCTGTGTTTCGGTCCTCAGATGTAACGAGACGAATAACATTGCAAGTACAATTTCCTGGGCCCCGGTCTTCCTCTGGGAGCTCTCTGAGCATGAAATCCCCTACACTCTGAGATGGAAAAAATTAATCTTTTATGTCACTCTATAGAGCCATTCACACACACACGCAGTCGGCTTGTTGAGACTCCAACATCCTTTGAGTCCATTCAGCAGCTTTCCCTTATAGAGGGAACTGGGACGGAGCTTTAAAGTGGTCCACGCGGACACAGTGAAGCCTACTTTTACATTAACGGCGTGGATGGCGGGTGACGGTATATTGCCACTCACCTCACAGATAATGATGACAGTGGCAGAGCCGTGGGAGTAATTACAAGCTATTCCTAGGTATGTCAGAGATTCAGAATTGATGACGACTCTCCCAGAGGGCCGGGTACCAGAATGTTTCTGAGCTAATTTCTAATTAGCAACCTCGTTTGGCTGCGAAATAACAGCCGATTTGGCCTGGTGTCCTCGTAATGAATTCAATTACCAATGGAACGCAGAGTGGAAATAAAACCGCATACACCCACCCCGCCATACTGGATCCGGCTCCCTGGGGAGACGTGGAAGAGTAAGTTCACCGCATTACAGAAAGTTCATACACACACCGCACACATACTGATCTACAAACACACACAGACTCATACACTTCACCTCAATGTCTCACATTTCCTATGATTTATTTTTTTCACTTTTTGAGTTTTAATAAAGTATCTCCTTGTATATTGCTGACTGTTTGACTGCTGAAACATGTGACTGAATTGTATTGAGTCTTCTCTTTGTCATTTTGATGATTGTTTTTGTTCTCATGTCTCTCTCATGTATATTTAAAGGTTCTACGTGTAGCATTTTCAAATCAATCCATCATTACCACATTAATTTTGAGATGTTAATATAATTACCATAAACAAATGAGACCATCACCGAGAAGACTGGCAGCTGAGTTTACATTGTGTGCCATTGTGTCGGACAAAACACACAAAACAGCACAAAACAGGAAGAGGGTGCTGCTACAAACAGAGCTAAAGTTTTCAGAGTTTCTCACATTGACAGATGGTGGAAGAGGTGAAAGGAAAAATAAATTCCAACATGTTTATCTTCTTCAGTGAAGCCAAAGACAAAACCACACAGACGCAAAGATCTTTGCAACAGGAAGCAATGGGGTTTATGGGAAATGTGGTCTTTATTTTGATAAACACTAGCCCTAGCATAACCACAGTTGTGAGATAGAGGCTACCTGTTTACAGTAATTATATCAAGGTGTCACAATTAGTTTGACAATATATTGATGGTTAAACATGCTACATGTAGCAGCTTTAACTACATTTATTGCATATGCGTACATTTGTGTGCATGTATATCAGTTTGATTGTAAATGAATATGACTGCCTAGTAACAGTATTTGTAATGTGCCACCTCTCCACAGAGAGGTCAGAGGTCAGGGTCAAGTGACAGCAGCACCCTGGAGCTGGAAGGGATTCACTGTCTTGCTCAAGGACACTTCAGCAGGGCGGATGAACCCGGCTGCTGAGGTAGAAGGGAGGTCTGCTACTGCTACTCACTGCGCTACTCTGCTGCCCTCAGAGTAATATGAAATTATAATAATTACGTTTCCTCAGGCAAGAGGCAAGAGCACAACCAACTAATAAGAGCAATCCTGGACAGCAGTGGCAATGGTGACTATGCCTCCAGACAAAGAGGGTCGAGGCCATATGACTCAAGCAGACAACTGAAGGTGAGTCTAGTCCTGTGCATACAAAGATGAAGCTATTCTGTAGTGTGCAGTGTCTGACCAGCACTACGGTAACTATCTAAGTCCACTGGTCTGCTACAACACTCTTAACACTTGCCAGCGATCAGTCACATGAGAATATTATACATAAAACAGTAATGGTGGTGGGGAAAAACTTGTTTGTGCTTGGTATAGTGTAAGCTGAAAAAATTATGATGTCGCATCAGAGAACATTCCTTCACTTTCCTCAATTTTATGCAAATCTTTCACAATATAAATGGTTGTCTGCGTGGTTGGTCGTGAAAAACAGCAATCATCACTCCATCCCCCGTGGGCACAAGTGTGTAATGAGAACAGATCTACAGCAATAACACAAAATCTGTGCCTGAGCGAGGGAGCCCTACATTCGGGTTTTCACTGGCATTTTTTGGAGTGTTTGTATTTGCCTCCTATTTCTCTCTGTGCTGAATGAGGCCATGCAACTTGTGTGTGTATGTGTGTGTATGGTGGGAGCGGTGGGGGGTGGGGGGTGGGGGACCTCTGTGGCAGGAGGAGGCTGGGAAAAACACTGTTTGTCCTGGAGTGGTGATCTGAATTTCCGATTCACTGTAAAGAGAGGCAAGCTTCTGATGGTTTGTTGTTGTTGTCTTTTGTCATTTTCCTGAAGCCACACAGTATGACCAAGGTCAAACAAACTTGACTCATCCTCAACCTGGTTAAAATTCCTAACTGCGCCACTCTGTTTACTCGTTGCCTTTCAGCAAAGCAAACAGACAGCGGCATCATGGGAATAGTAGTATTCACGGCTTCACAGAGTTGCAGGTGAATGGAGCTGCGGAACAGGATAAAAGAGAGGAAGGGAGGTAAAGATGGAGGTGGAGAATATTATGCTCAGCAACACCACAGTGAAAAAAATCCCACAGGACATCGGCCCAGGAGGGGAGAGAGAGGGATTGAGAAAACGCCCCATGTGCCACCCACGACTGCTTCAGGCTGAGATAAATGAGGGAGGGAGTAGGAGGAGGAGGAGGACAAAGATGAAGGTTGGAGCTAGAAAGAAAGATGAAAGCAAAGAGAGAGACCTCACAGGAAGCCACTCTGTCGGAAAAAGCAACTTAATTTACATGTCAGTAAAATGTACAGATGGAGGATGATGAATTACTGATGGATTTCCACATGTAGAAACTAGTCTGCTCCATGTTAGTTAGCTGGAACTGAGGGAGGCAGCTCAGCGGTCAGCACCAACGTTAAAGCTATGCATCTAATGTTAGCAGCAGAGCATGTCCTGTGTCAGACCGGCTCAAATCCAAGCCTGAGGCATCGCAGCACCACTTGTTTTCTGTCTGACCAGCTAGCTGACTGTGCTCTGGGTCTGAATCACTGCTTGTAGAGAGCAAAGGAAGGAGGAACAAGCGGGGCTGCAGATCTTGAGGCTCAGACTCGAGGCTGAGAGTCTCGCATGTGTGATAAGTTAAGGACAACGGTCTCTGGGGCACACTCATCAAGGAGCTTTGTTATGAACTCAGCGGGCCACTGAGTGACACTCGCAACCATCCAGACCCTGATGAATGGGAGGCTCACACAGTAGTAGCACTGCCTAAAACTACACTGCTCTCCGAGAGCAAAGATACAGCACATCTCACTCAACTCCCTGCTGGCAAAGAGAGGCAGAGAGTTTCTTTGCTGTGCGGATCTTCAGTGACAAAACAGCCCAGACTGTCGATGCCTTTTGAGGCTTCTTGAACTGACGATAAGCTCCTGAAAGCCCAGGATAAACAAGGTTACATCAGAGGTGCATTCAACACGCATTTGCAGGGGAACTCGATTTGAACAGTAAGCCACATTTGGATGATTGAACATTCAATGCCACTACTTGCAGCTTGTAACGGTAAAATGATATTTCAAATATTACTTTAAACCATTAATCGTTCCGTCTCAGTCTTACATTCTTATTTTTCTTAAAACAAGTGAAAAATCCTGCCAATGGGGTGAGGTAATTCTACTTGTTTCCAGTGCAGTTTCACTTGTTTCAGGGATTTTATAGAAATAAATGTCAATATCGTAAAACAACGCAGATCACTGCACTAGTATCAGGAAAATTCTTGATTTACTTTGGAAACAAGTGAAAGGATCTCACCCCCATTGGCAGATTTTTCATTTCAGTGCAGTGTAGTCTGACGCGGTCCTTTCCACTTTACATTCTCGCTGCACAGATTTCACAGATTATTGTTTTATTATTGTTTTATTAGGATCCCCATTAGCTGGCAAATTAATGACAGCTAGTCTTCCTGGGGTCCTCACAGATTAAAGACCCATGTTGGTGACTTGAAATTCAGTTTGTGCTGTTGGTGATTCATCTCAACCTCTTAAAAGTGTAATAAATACACTAAAAATATATTTGCCTTCAATTCACACAAAAAAGAAAGAACTGGTTTTATGCACCCACATTTTCCCCACATCAAACACCTGTCTTGATAACTGTGGGTCCTCCATCCTTTCCATTCACAACAGAGCCTTGATTGACAAGTTGATGGCCAATCACACAGTGGAGGCGATGCATGTAAACTGTAAACAGTATTGAACATGCTGGACAGACGCTAGCAATCGAGACGCTACCATTACCTGTGAATAAAAAGGGGTGGCCTCTTGCAGATAGTTGCTTATTTGAGTTGACTGATGGAATGGCATCAGGTGTCAACCTAACAAACATTGCGAACCCACAGAGTGTCGAGTCAAATTCAGAATATAGCCCGCTGCATAGGGACGCTGAATCTAAATGGAGCAGTCGGTTTAGATCCGTTAGATATGTTTAGATACTTGCCAATGAAATAGCCAAGCTCAGGATAAATGTTATACTTGGGCTTTGTGCAGGTTGACTTCCTGGCATTATACAACAACTATCTGTACAACTATAGTTCACTAATCACAAACCCTGATTGCACTTGATTGCGAAAACTTGAAAACTTTCCTTACCACAACTGCTAATTAAATAAATGTAACCTGCAGAAATCCAACCAAGAATATTATATATAGTACAGCTACTGTATAGCCGAGCTGAAATTATGATGCACTATTATTTAATTGCTCCCACTTCATGGAGGTACCATGTGTAACAATGCTTCATCCTGATGAATACCTATTACAAGACAATACATTGTTATCCACACACAGTGTTTATAGGCTTCATAAAGAACGTAGCTTGATAGATTTATGTATGGCAAGAATGGCACCCAGACATTTCACAAATGAAAAGTTAAAACTGATAAGCTCATTAGTTCACTGTCGCTGGCTGAGGTTACATGCAGTTTGGAATAACAAGGGAAAACAATCATTAACTGTGACCAAAAAGCTTATATCATTGCTACCTAGCACATAATGGTGTCTTACACTGTAAGATGGATATAAATGAGAGTGGGAGTGACAGACATTATAGTTGGAAAAAGTGAGCGAAAAAGAGAGAGAGAAACTTTCGACAGCAGTGTTGATAATCATAACTCAAACAAGTATATTACTCAAAAGTATGTTACTGATTCCTCATTTGAAAAGTAATCTTATTACTTATTATTAATTTGTTACACCACTCGTATTACCTTTTTTGTTAAACCCAAAAAACTGGCAGTTGCATACTCTCTACCTTCAAAAACTCAGTTACCTCTCCTGTGAATGATCATGGAAACCAAACAGTGTTGATGTCCAATGTTCTGCCATCATTTTGCTCCATAAAATCAAAGTAGAAAGAATATCCCCACCTGGAGAAAGTAAACTTGTCTACAATTTCTTATCTAAGCTGGTTCAGTGTGAAAGGAAGACGACTAATAATGAGGAAAACAAATCTGTGGATGGGGGTGGGACAGTTTTTGGATAATTCAACATCATTGTGATATTTAGAGGAAGTGATAAAATAATATTAAAATTAAAGCCTCTAGAAAGTTGGCTTCACATAGTGTATATTTGATATCACAGTTAAGCATCATTTTAAGCATCCACCAAAATATGAATAAAAAAACAAACTTTAACACAGTACAGCTGAAAAATAATTTTTATTATTGGTAGGAGATAGGGTTGAAAGATATTGACAAAAAATCTAATTGCGATTACTGGACAGAATATTGCAGTTGCGATTTAAACAAGTTGTTCTTGTCATACATGTTGTAGAACTTTACAGTTGTTTAAAGAAAAGTGATTTTGTTAAACAGTGTGCAGGACTTGCTGAGGTTGAGTATGATGAAAGGTTTTCACCAATATTGTACTATCTGTAATATCTTGACTCATGGACCAAAGATCACCTGCAGCTCTAAAACACCTTGGTAAAGAAATCCATTTTGGACGCTCTTCTCTAGTAATTAATTGGCCCTTCCTAAGTCCCGCCCCTTTTCGCTCTGTGCTCCAAAAACAGTTGAGCAAGCTTGGTACCCGGCAGGACCTCGGTCAACTTTCCCCTTTCCTGATATGCTATGTGCTAGGCTCGTCTATGTTGAAAAGAAAACCAAATTTTGAAGATGGTTAAAAGATGTGTCTGGGGGACCTGTAAAAGCGACACTCGATACCCTGACCGTGTGGAAGGTGTTGTGTTTATTCCATTCCCAAAACCGAAAACAAATTTTGTCCGATGTAAAGAGTGGATTAGGCTGTGCGGTAGACCTCACCATCAGCTGAACATCAACACCATCACATCACCAAGGACACCTACATCTGTTCAAAGGTAACATTACTATGTAAAGTCACATTACATTGGTGTCACAATCTTCACGGACACATTACATTGTATATAGTCACATCTTAAGTTAGCTAATGTTGGCAAAACGCTAGCTAACTAGCTAGCTAACGTATAGCTATATCAAGAGGAGTTAGCCTAATGTCAGATCACCAACGTCAGCCAGGTTCGCTTCTTCCTTATTTCTGTGGTGATGTTAAAGAGATTTGGAAAAGGACAGATAGGTTGGTTGCTGACATATTTTTAAGATGACTTGAATTATCGTTAGCCAGAAAAGATCAAGCCTAACGTTCCTTTGTTTATATTATCTCTGTAAGGCTACGTGCCGCCCCGAAGTAACTTCTGGTGATATTTATTTGGATATACACGATGTCTTGCATCCCAATGGGAAAAGTTACCTTAGTAAAAGTTATCATCTAGGCCTACTGTAAAAGGTATATTGCCTGACGCCCAGAAACCATCTAATACACACTGCGGCACCCGGCTAAACGGAACCGGCGTCACCATGTTTCTTTTTGTCAAACTTGTCCGACCTAGCAACAGTAACTAAGGGGGACAGGATTTTTTTCAATTAATTGTTCAGTTGATGTCAGCTATCTCCTTGTATATGTTCACCAAA